>NW_028294576.1:0-73000 GCF_964341445.2 Mesoplodon mirus
AAGTGTCATGGAGCATTGTTCTGACAAAGGCATGGAGCATTGTGATGAAAAGTTCATGGAGCATTGTGGTTACAAAGGACATAGAGCCTTGTGATGACGCGGGCATGGACTGTTGTGAAGACAAACGTTATGAAGCATTGTGATGACTGGAGTCACGGAGCATTGTGATGACAGGGGAATGGAGCATTGGTTTGACAAATTTCATAGATTATTGTGATGACAGTGGACATGGTGCTTTGTGATGACAAGGTTATGGGGCATTGTGATGAGAAGGTCATGGAGTATTTTGAAGACATTTGTCAGGGAGCATTGTGATGACATATGTCACGGTCCATTGCGATGACAATGGCAGGGAGCACTGTGATGCCAAATGTAATGGAGGATTGTGATGAAAAATATAATGGAGCATTGTGGTGACTACGGCTTGGATCATTATGATGTCAAAACCATGGAGCCATGTGATGACAAGTCTCAAGGAGCATACTGATGAAAAAGGGGCATGGATCATTGTGATTACAGTGGTCTTGGAACTTTGTGATGACAAGGGCATGGAGCATTGTGAGGAGAAGACCAAGGAGCATTGTGATGGCATGCGTCATTGAGCTTTGTGATGACAAGGTCATGGAGCATCGTGATTACATGGGTCTTGGAGCATTGTGATGAAAAGGGCATAGATCATTGTCATGAAAAAGGCATAGAACCTTGTCATGACAGGGTAAAAGGAGCATACAGACAACAAGTGTCAGGGAGCATTTTGATAACAAGTGTATTGAGCATTGTGATGACAAAGGTCATGGAGCATTTTGATGAGAAGACCATTGATAAATATGATGGCCAGTGTCATGGGGCATTGTGATGACAAGTGATATGGAATATTGTTATCACAATGGTTTGGATCATTGTTATGACAGAGGTCATGGAGCATTTTGATTTCTTTGTGATGACAATAGCATGGAGCATTATGATGATGGGCATGGTGCATTGTGATGACAGGTTTCATGGATCATTGAGATGAAAAGGGGCATAGAGCATTGTGATTACAGGGTTCTTGGATCTTTGTGATGAGAAGGGTCATGGAGCTTTGTGATGACAAGGCCATGGAATATCGTGATGGCAGTGGTCATGGAGCATTGTTATGACTGTGGTAATGGAGCATTGTGATGGCAAGGGCATGGAGCATTGGGATGAGAAGGTCATGGAGCATTCTGATGCCAAGTGTCATGGAGTTTTGTGAAGACAAGGGCATGGAGCAATGTGATGAGAGCCTTAATGGAGCATTGTGATTACAATGACATGGAGCATTATGATGCCAAGTGTCATGGATCTTTGTGATGACAAAAGTCATGTAGCATTTTGATGGCAAGGGTGTTGTGCATTGTTATGAGAAGGGCAGGGAGCATTCTGATGAGAGGTTCATGGAGCAATTTGATGAAAAGTGTCATGGAACATTTTGATGGCAGGTGTTATGGAACATTGAGATGTCAGGGGTCATCGAACATTGTGATGATAAGTGCATGTAGCATTGTGATTAAAGGAGTCATGGAACATTGTGATGACAGGGGTGAGGGAGTATTGTGACAAATAGTGATGTTGCATTGTGATATCATTTGTGAGATAGCATTTTGATGAGTAGTGCATGGAGAATTGTGATGACAAATTTTAAGTAGCATTGTGTTGACAAAATTGTGGAGCACTGTGATGACAAGTGTATGGTTCATTGTGATGACATGTGTCCTGGAGCATTGTGCTGACAAGCGCATGTAGCACTGTGATGACAAGGGTCAAAGAGCATTGTGATGAAAAGTTCATGGAGCATTGTGGTTAAAAAGGTCACAGAGACTGTTGATGACGAGGGCTTGGACAATTGTGATGACAAAAGTCATGAAGCATTGTGATGACTGGAGTCACGGAGCATTGTGATGACAGGGGTCTTGGAGCATTGTGATAACAAGGGCATGGGGCATTGTGATGACAAGTGCATGGAACATTGGTCTAATAAGTTTCATGGATTATTGCGATGACAGTTGGAATGGCGTATTTTGATGACAAGGGCATGGAGCATTGTGATGACCAGGTCATGCAGTATTGTGAAGACAGGTGTCAGGGAGCATTGTGATGACATATGTAATGCCCATTGTGATGACCATGGCATGGAGCATCTGATGCCAAGTGTCATGGAGGATTCTGATGACAAAGGTAATGGAGCATTTTGATGACAATGGCTTGGAGCACTGTGATGTCAAGGGTCAGGGAGCATTGTGCTGATAAGTGCATGGAGAATTGTTATGACAAGGTTCATGGAGCATTCTGATGACAAGCTTGTGGAGTATTTTGATGACAATTACATGGAGCATTGTGATGAAAACTGCATGGGGCATTGTGATGAAAATGTCATGGAGTATTTTCGTGACAGGGTTCAAGGAGCATTCTGACGAAAAGTGTCAGGGAGCATTGTGATGACAAGTGTATTGAGAATTGTGATGACAAAGGTCATGGAGCATTGTGATGAAAAGGGCATGGAGTATTGTGATGACAGGCATCTTGGAGCATTGTGATGACAAGTGTTTTGGAACACAGTGATCACAAGGGTTTGGAGCATTGTGATGACAGTGGTCATGGATCATTTTGATTTCAAGGAGCATGGAGCATTGTGATGACAAGGGCATGAAGCAATGTGACCCCAAGGTTCATGGAGGATTGTGATGACAATGGAAATGGAGTATTGTGATGACAAGCACATAGAGCATTGTAATGACAAGGTTATGTAGCATTTGGCTGACAAAGGCATGGAGCATTGTGATGACATGTGTCATGGGGCATTGTGATGACAACGGAATGGAGCATGGTGATGACAAGGTCCTGGAGCATTGTGATGAGAAGACCATGGAGACTTCTGATGAGAAGTCTCATGGAGCATTCTGATGAAAAGGGGCATGGAGCATTGTGATTACAGGGGTCTTGGAGTATTGTGATGACTAGGGCATGAAGCATTGTGATGAGAAGGCCATGGAGCATTCTGATGACATGCGTCATGGAGTTTTTTGATGACAAGGGCATGGAGCATTTGTGATTACAGGGATCTTGGAGCATTGTGATGAAAAGTGCATGGATCATTGTTATGAAAAAGGCATGGAGCCTTGTCATGACAGGGTTCAAGGAGCATAATGACGACAAGTGTCAGGGAGCATTGTGATGACAAGTGTATTGAGCATTGTGATGACAAAGTTCATGGAGCATTGTGATGAGAAGACCATGGATAATTGTGATGATGAGCATCATGGGGTGTTGTGATGAAAAGTGTTATGGAACATTGTGATCCCAACAGTTTGGAGCATTGTGATGAAAGAGGTCATGGAGAATATTGATTTCTTTGTGATGACAATAGCCTGAAGCATTATGATGATGGGCATGGAGCATTGTGATGACAAGTGCATGGAGCATTTCAATGTCAAGTGGATAGTGAATTTTGATGACAAGAGCATGTAACATTTTGATGAGTAGTGTCATGTAGCATTGTGATGACAAGGACGTGGAGAATTTTGATGACAAGGGACATGGAGCATTTTGATAACCAGGTCATGGTGCATTGTGATGACAGGGGTCATGGAGCATTATTATGAGAATGGCCATGGTGCATTCTGACATAAGGTATCACTTATGAAGAGAATGTAAACATGGCTACATATGAACTGATTTAGGGAAGAGAACAGAGTATCAGATTTAGAAAACAATCTAACGCTTGCTTAAGGGGAAAGAGAGGTGGGGAGATGCACAAAACATAAGATTGATATTAGCACAGGTACCGTTCCATAATCCAAAAACAGAAGAGACAAGCCCTACTCCTTCCTCAGTGAACGGAACTCACCAACCCTATTCCCCGCAGAGAAATATATCTGACTAGTAAGAATTTTAAAACCTATGTATTGATATGTCTCTGTAAGGGAACCAAGTGTGTCTAGAACGACATAAACATGGCAGTGAGAATCAGCTCAAACCCAGTATAAAAATGAATTTCAAAACAAAACATAAAAACAGTAAAATTCTTACACAATACCTTCAGGGGTTCTGATGAAACCTGGAATGACCGTATCTACAATGACAGCTGGATGTGGCATAAGGCTGGTCACATGGGACTGAGAGGATTGGTGAGATTGGGTGAAAAAATGCAGACCGTTTAAAGCAATAATGCCTGCCACCCATTCCATGGTTCCCATCTCTCCAGGTAGAAGGGAATATCACTACAGTTATAACGTGTATGAGAACCTAGAGAATGGAAACCATCTGATGGTGAAAGGTTTCTAAAACTCTACTACTTTTTTCTCTCCTTGTGCTCCAGGTTGACATTCCAACTGCTTTACTATCAATCTCCCAACTTGGAAAGTCAGCCCCTATATCCTCCTGGTACGCACAGTTGGCAAATTGTGCAGAGGATATAAGGAAAGAGAGAGAACCAATGAGAGAGTAGCTGTAGGCATTTGGACGGCCACACGACTCTCTAATTTACCATCACAAAGAGGAATTAACCAAAGTCTCAGCCTGCCCCCAAGAACCAGTATAAGTCCAGAAGCAAAACTGTTGATTTGCGGTCAGCTCACAAAAACGCGAGTTGAAAAATGGAGCTCAGGGCCACAGCAATTCACTAACCTGCAGAGTTATAAAGGACTACTCTCTTCGAAAAATCTGTTGAGGGAAAGCCACGAGGCGGAAGGGAAAATGAGGCAGAATGGCATGAAACCGATTTCAAGAGGTACATTGGAATCGCCTTTAAACACGGGAAAAGCATTACAACTTCGAAAATTATGGAAATGGCCATAAAGGGCATATGGGTTTTCACGTGAATATATTCAGGAGAAAACGCATATGCCCATTTTGGACAAGCAAGCAAGCGGGCAATGCAAATCTGCACTACAAAGAAGTATCACTTGCCACCGGTCAAAAGGGACATCCACAAAATGGGTAAAAACCAGAAAGGCAAGACAGGCCCTGGAGAAAATGGAGCCTTGTTATGCTGATGGGCGGGATGTAAATTGCCAACTGCCTCTCTGGAGGAGTGCATTGTGTTCCCTAAAACAAGTAAACAACAGAGCTACAGAGCCAAGTGCAGTTCCAGTATAGGGAATATACCTTGGGAAAACTGAAAATAAATAAGACAGATCCACAGCAAAATTCAGGGCTGCACTGCTTACAAAAACCTCAACTTGTGTACACCTTAAATATCCCAGGAAAGACAAAAATGGTTCAAGAAATTGTGGTACTTACGTATGATGAAATATCACTCAGCCATGAAATCAATGTCATAAGGCCAGTAGCAGCAAAATGAGTGGATTCAGGTACGATAATTCTAAGTGAAGTAAGTCACACAGAAAAAGAAACTTATCATAAGGTATCACTTATGAAGACCCTGTAAACATGGCTACATATGAACTGAGTTAGGAAAGCGAAGAGAGACTCACATTTTAAAAAAACGCTTATGCCTGCTTAAGGGGGAAGGAGAGGTTGTGTGATGCATAAAATCAGATTTTGATATTAGTACAGGTACCGTTCCCAAAACCAAATACGAAATAGACAAGACCTACACATTCCTCAGTGAAAGGGACTCAACACCTCATATTCACCACAGAGTAATATAACTTACTAGTATGAATCTTAAAACCTATGTATTGATTTGTCTCCTTAAGGGAATCAAGTGTGTCTAGACTGGCATAAACGTGACAGTGAGAATCAGCTCAAACCCACTATAAAAAGGAATTTCAAAAACAAAACAAAAAAACAGGGAAATTTATTACAATTCCTTCAGGGTCTCTGATGAAACCTGGAATGACCCTATCTACAATGACAGCTGGATGTGGCATAAGGCTGGACACTTGGGACTGAGAGGATTGGTGAGATTGGGTGAGCAAATGCAGACCCTTTAAAGCAATAATGAGTGGCACCCATTCCATGGGTCCCAACTCTCAAGGTTGAAGGGAATATTACTACAGCTATAACATGTACGGGAAACCTAGAGAATGGACACACTGTGAATACGAAAGGTCTCTAAAACTCAACTAACAGTCCCTCTCCTGGTGCTCTGGTTTGACTTTCCATTAGCTTTACTATCAATCTCCCAACTTGGAGAGACAGCCCCTTTAACCTCCTGGTTCGCACAGGTTGCCAATTTGGCAGAGGATGAAAGGGAAGAGGGAGAACCAATAAGAGAGTAGCTGTTAGGCATTTGGACGGGAACATGTCCCTCTAATTTCCCGGCCGGAAGAAGAATTAACCAAAGTCTCAGCCACCAACCACACACCAGTATAGATCCTGAACCAAAGTTTGGACTTGCATTCAGCTCACAAAAAAACGAGTTGAAAAATGGAGCTCACGGGCACAGCAATTCACAAACTGGCAGAGAAATACAGGACAACTATCGTCCAAATATTTGTTTAATGGAAGGCAAGGAGGCGGATTTGAAAGCGAGGCAGAATAGCAGGAAACAGATTTCGAGAGGTATGTTGGAATCACCTTTAAAGCACAGGAAGAGGGGCACAACTTCGACAATGATGCACTTGGCCAAAAAGGGCTTATGCCTTTTCTCCTGAATATATTCAGGAGAAAACGAATACGCCCTTTTTGGCCATCCAGCAAGCAGGCAATGCAAATCTGCACTACAAAGAATTATCACCTCAAACCAGTCAAAAGGGATATCCGCAAAATGTGTAAAAACCAGAAAGGCAAGACAGCCCCTGGAGAACTGGGAGCCTTGTTATGCTGATTGGCGGGATTAAGTTGCCAACTGCCTCTCTGGAGGAGTGCATTGTGTTCCGTAAAACAAATAAACAACAGAGCTACAGAGCCCAGGGCACGTCCAGTCTAGGAAATATACATTGGGAAAACTGAAAATCAATAAGACAGAGCCACCCCAAAATTAAGGGTTTCACTTATTTCAAGAACCTCAACTTGGGTACACCTTAAATATCCCAGGAAAGACAAAAATGGTTCAAGAAATTGTGGTACTTATGTACAAGGAATATCCCTCAGCCATGTAATCAATGTCATAAGGCCAGTAGCAGCAAAATGAGTGGATTCAGGTACGATGATTCTAAGTGAAATAAGTCACACAGAAAAAGAAAATTACCATAAGATATCAATGATGAAGATCCTGTAAACATGGCTACACATGAACTGTGTTAGGAAAGAGAAGAGAGACTCACATTTAGAAAACATACTTATGCCTGCTTAAGGGGGATTAAGAGGTGGGGTGATGCATAAAACCAGAGTTTGAATTAGTACAGGTACCTTTCCAAAAACCTAATACGGAATAGACAAGACCTACACCTTCCTCAGGGAAAGGGACACAACAACCCATATTCCCCACAGAGGAATATATCTTACTAATAAGAACCTTAAAACCTATGTATTGATATATCTCCATAAGGGAATCAAGTATGTCTAGACTGGCATAAACATGGCAGTGAGAATCAGCTCAAACCCACTATAGAAAGGAATTTCAAAATCAAACCAAAAAAACAGGGAAATTCTTTACAATTCCTTCAGGGTCTCTGATGAAACCTGGTATGACTCTATCTACAATGACAGCAGGATGTGGCATATGGCTGGACACATGGGACTGAGAGGATTGGTGAGATTGGGTGAGCAAATGCAGAACCTTAAAGCAATAATGTGTGGCAGCTATTCGATGGGTCCCAACTCTCCAGTTTGTGGGGAATATTACTAGAGCTATAACATGTACGGGTAACCAATAGAATGGACCCACTGTGAATATGAAAGGTTTCTAAAACTCAACGAATAGTCCCTATACTGGTGCTCCGGTTTCACTTTCCAATGCCTTTAATATAAATCTCCCAACTTGGAGAGACAGCCCCTTTAACCTCCTGGTTTGCACAGGTTGACAATTTGGCAGAGGATGAAAGGGAAGAGGAAGAACCAATGAGAGAGTAGCTGTTAGGTATTTGGAGGGGCACATGTGACACTAATTTCGCGGCAGGAAGAAGAATTAACC
The DNA here is from genome assembly GCF_964341445.2 of Mesoplodon mirus. Lineage (NCBI taxonomy): Eukaryota > Metazoa > Chordata > Mammalia > Artiodactyla > Ziphiidae > Mesoplodon > Mesoplodon mirus. Next base: position 8,000 of record NW_028294576.1, read on the forward strand.
AAACTCTCAGCCACCCGCCGGGAAGCAATATAGGTCCTGAACCAAAATTTTGGACTTGCATTCAGCTCACAAAAAACGAGTTGAAAAATGTAGCTCAGGGGCACAGCAATTCACAAACTGGCAGAGGAGTAAAGGACCGCTATCGTGCAAAAATCTGTTGAAGGAAGGCAACGAGGCGGATTTGAATGCGAGGCAGAATAGGCGGAAACAGATTTCAAGAGGTACGTTGGAAGTGCCTTTAAAGCAGAGGAATAGGGGCACAACTTTGACAATGATACACTTGGACAAAAAGGGCGTATGAGTTTTCTCCTGAATATATTCAGGAGAAAACACATAGAACCTTTTTGGCCAGGCAATCAAACGGGCAATGCAAATCTGCACTACAAAGAAGCATCACTTCCCACCGGTCCAAAGGGACATCCGCAAAATGTGTAAAAACCAGAAAGGCAAGACAGGCGCTGGAAAACTGGGAGCCTTTTTATGATGATGTTCGGGACGTAAGTTGCCAACTGCCTCTCTGGAGGAGTGCATTGTGTTCCCTAGAAAAATAAACAACAGAGCTACAGAGCCAAGTGCACTTCCAGGCTAAGGAATATACCTTGGGAAAATTGAAAATCAATAAGCCAGAGCCACCCCAAAATTTAGGTTAGCACTGTTTAAAAGAGCCTCAACTTGTGTCCACCTTAAATATCCCGGGAAAGACAAAAAGGGTTTAAGAAATTGTGGAACTTACGTACGATGGAATATCCCACAGCCATGAAATCAATGTCATAAGACCAGTAGCAGCAAAATGAGTGGATTCAGGTACGATGATTCTAAGTGAAATAAGTCACACAGAAAAAGAAACTAATCATAAGATATCACTCATGAAGATCCTGTAAACATGGCTACACATGAACTGAGTTAGGAAAGAGAAGAGAGTCTCACATTTAGAAAACACTCTTATGCCTGCTTAAGGGGGAAGGAGAGGTGGGGTGATGCATAAAACAAGAGTTTGATATAAGCACAGGTACCGTTCCAAGAACGAACTATGGAATAGACAAGACCTACACCTTCCTCAGTGAAAGGGACTCACAACCCCATATTTCCCACATAGGAATATATCTGACTAGTATGAATCTTAAAACCTATGTATTGATATGTCTCTTTAAGGAATCAAGTGTGTCTAGACTGGCATAAACATGGCAGCGAGAATCAGCTCAAACCAACTATAAAAAGGAATTTCAAAAACAAGACTAAAAAACAGGGAAATTCTTTACAATTCCTTCAGGGTCTCTAATGAAACCTGGAATGACCCTATTTACAACGACAGCAGGATGTGGCATAAGGCTGGACACATGGGACTGAGAGGATTGGTGAGATTGGGTGAGCAAACGCAGACCCTTTAAAACAATAATGCATGGCACACATTCCATGGGTCCCAACTCTGCAGGGTGAAGGGAATATTACTACAGCTATAACATGTACGGGAAACCTAGAGAATGGACACACTGTGAATACGAAAGGTCTCTAAAACTCAACAAATAGTCCCTCTCCTGGTGCTCTGGTATGACTTTCCTACTGCTTTACTATCAATCTCCCAACCTGGACAGACAGCACCTTTAACCTCCTGTTTCGCACAGGTTGCCAATTTTGCAGAGGATGAATGGGAAGAGGGACAACCAATGAGAGAGTAGCTGTAAGGCATTTGGATGGGCATATGTCACTCTTATTTCCCTGGAGGAAGAAGAATTGACCAAAGTCTCAGCCACCCACCGGGAACCAGTATAGGTCCTGAACCAAATTATTGGATTGCGTACAGCTCAGAAAAAACTAGTTAAAAAACGGAGCTCAGGGGCACAGCAATTCACAAAGTGGTAGAGAAATAAAGGGCAACTATCGTCCAAAAATCGGTTGAGGGAAGGCAATGAGGCGGACTTGAAAGCGAGGCAGAATAGCCGGAAACAGATTTCAAGAGGTACGTTGGAATCACCTTTAAAGCACAGGAAGAGGGGCACAACTTCGACAATGATGCACTTGGCCAAAAAGGGCTTATGCATTTTCTCCTGAGTAAATTCAGGAGAAACCGCATACGCCCTTTTTGGCCAAGCAAGCAAGCGGGCATGCAAGTCTGCACTACAATGAAGTATCACTTCACACCGGTCCAAAGAGACATCCACACAAAGGGTAAAAACCAGAAATTCAAGACAGGCCCTGGAGAACAGGGATCCTTGTTATGCTTATGGGCAGAATGTAAATTGCCAACTGCCTCTCTGGAGGAGTGCATTGTGTTCCCTAAAACAAGTAAACAATAGAGCTACAGAGCCAAGAACACTTCCAGTCTAGGGAATATACCTTGGGAAAACTGAAAAAATCAATAAGACACAGCCACCCCAAAATTTAGGGCTGCACTGCTCACAAAAACCTCAACTTGGGTACACCTTAAGTATCCCAGGAAATATAAAACTGGTACAAAAAATTGGGGTACATTCGTACGATGGATTATCCCTCAGCCCAGAAGTCAATGTCATAAGACCAGTAGCAGCAAAATGAGTGGATTCAGGTACGATGATTCTATGTGAAATAAGTCACACAGAAAATGAAACGTATCATAAGATATAACTTATGAAGATCCTGTAAACATGGATACACATGAACTGAGTTAGGAAAGAGAAGAGAGTCTCACATTTAGAAAACACACTTATGCCTGCTTAAGGGGGAAGGAGAGGTGGGGTGATGCATAAAACCAGAGCTTGATATAAGCACAGGTACCGTTCCAAAAACCAACTATGGAATAGGGAAGACTTACACCTTCCTCAGTGAAAGGGTTTCAAAATCCCATATTTTCCGCAGAGGAATATATCTGACTAGTAACAATCTTAAAACCTATGTATTGATATGTCTCCGTAAGGGAATCAAGTGTTTCTAGACTGGCATAATCATGGGAGCGAGAATCAGCTCAAACCCACTATAAAACGGAATTTCAAAAACAAACAAAAAAACAGGGACATTCTTTGAAATTCCTTCTGGGTCTCTGATGAATCTTGGAATGACACTGTCTACAACTACAGCTGGATGTGGCATAAGGCTGGACACATGGGACTGAGAGGATTGGTGAGATTGGGTGAGCAAATGCAGACCCTTTAAATCAATAATTCATGGCACCCATTCCATGTGTCCCAACTCTCCAGGTTGAAGGGAATATTACTATAGCTATAACATGTAAGGGAAAACTAAGAATGGACACACTGTGAATACGAAAGGTTTCTAAATCTCAACGAATAGTCCCTCTCCTTGTGCGCCAGTTTGACTTTCCAACTGCTTTACTATCCATCTCCCAACTTGGAGAGACAGCACCTTTAACCTCCTGGTTCGCACAGGTTGCCAATTTCGCAAATGATGAAAGGGAAGTGGGAGATCCAATGAAAGAGTAGCTGTTAGGCATTTGGATGGGCACATGTCACTCTTATTTCCTGGGAGGAAGAAGAATTAACCAAAGACTCAGCCACCCACCGAAAACCAGTATAGGTTCTGAACCAAAATATTGGACTTGCGTTCAGTTCACAAAAAACGAGATAAAAATTGGAGCTCAGGGGCACAGCAATTCACAAACTGGCAGAGTAATAAAGGGCAACTATCGTCCAACAATCTGTTGAGGGAAGGCAATGAGGCGGACTTGAAAGCGAGGCAGAAGAGTAGGAAACAGATTTCAAGGGGTACGTTGGAATCGCCTTTAAAGCACAGGAAGAGGGTCACAACTTCGACAATGATGCACTTGGCCAAAAAGTGCATTTGCGTGTTCTCCGGAGTATATTCAGGAGAAAAGGCATACGCCCTTTTTGTCCAAGCAAGCAAGCGGGCAATGCAAATCTACACTACAAAGAAGTATCACTTCCCACTGGTCAAAAGGGACATCCACAAAATGGGTAAAAACCAGAAAGGCAACACAGGCCCTGGAGAACTGGGTGGCTTGTTATGCTGATGGGCGGCATGTTAATTGCCAACTGCCTATCTGGAGGAGTGCATTGTGTACCCTGAAACAAGTAAACAACAGAGCTACAGAGCGAAGGGCACTTCCAGTCTAGGGAATATACCTTGGGAAAACTGAAAATCAATAAGACAGAGCCACCCCAAAATTTAGGGCTGCACTGCTTACAAGAACCTCAACTTGGGTATACATTAAATATCCTAGGAAAGATAAAAATGGTTCAAAAAATTGGGGTACTTACGTATGATGGAATATCCATCAGCCATGAAATCAATGTCATAAGCCCAGTAGCAGCAAAATGAGTGGATTCAGGTACGATGATTCTAAGTGAAATAAGTCACACAGAAAAAGAAGCTTATCATAAGATATCACTTATGAAGATCCTGTAAACATGGATACACATGAACTGAGTTAGGAAAGAGAACAGAGTCTCACATTTAGAAAACACTCTTATGCCTGCTTAACGGGGCAGGAGTGGTGGGGTGATGCATAAAACCAGACTTTGATAAAAGCACAGGTACCGTTCCAAAAATCAACTATGGAATAGACAAGACCTACAGCTTCCTCAATGAAAGGGATTCAAAACCCCATATTTCCCGCAGAGGAATATATCTGACTAGTAAGAATCTTAAAACCTATGTATTGATATGTCTCCGTAAGGGAATCAAGTGTTTCTAGACTGGCATAAACATGCCAGTGAGAATCAGCTCAAACCCACTATAAAAAGGAATTTCAAAAACAAAACATAAAAATAGGGAAATACTTTAAAATTCCTTCAGGCTCTCTGATGAAACCTGGAATGACACTATCGACAAAGACAGCTGGATGTGGCATAAGGCTGGACACATGGGACTGAGAGGACTGGTGAGATTGGGTGAGCAAATGCAGACCCTTTAAAGCAATAATGCGGGGCAACCCATTCCATGTGTCCCAACTCTCCAGGTTGAAGGGAATATTACTATAGCTATAACATGTAAGGGAAACCTAAGAATGGACACACTGTGATTACGAAAGGTTTCTAAAATTCAATGAATAATCCCTTTCCTTGTGCACCAGTTTGACTTTCCAACTGCTTTAATATCAATCTCCCAACTTGGCGAGACAGCACCTTTATCCTCCTGGTTCGAACACGTTGCCAATGTGGCAAAGGATGAAAGGGAAAAGGGAGAACCAATGAGAGAGTAGCTGTTAGGCATATGGACGGGCACATGTCACTCTTATTTCCTGGAAGGAAGAAGAATTAACCAAAGTCTCAGCCACCCAGGGGAACTGGTATAGGTCGTCAACCAAAACTTTGGACTTGCGATCAGCTCACAAAGATCGAGTTAAAAAGTGGAGCTCAGGGGCACAGCAATTCAGAAACTGGCAGAGTAATAAAGGGCAACTATCGTCCAACAATCTGTTGAGGGAAGGCAACTAGGTGGACTTGAAAGCGAGGCAGAATAGCAGGAAACAGATTTCAAGGGGTACGTTGGAATCGCCTTTAAAGCACAGGAAGAGGGGCACAATTTCGACTATGATGCACTTGGCCAAAAAGGGTGTATGCGTTTTCTCCTGAATATATTCAGGAGGAAACGCATACGCCCTTTTTAGCCAAGCAAGCAAGTGGGCAATGCAAATCTGCACTACAAAGAAGTATCACTTCCCACCGGTCAAAAGGGACATCCACAATATTGGTAAAAACCAGAAAGGCAAGACAGGCCCTGGAGAACAGGGAGCCTTGTTATGCTGAATGGCGGGATGTAAATTGGCAACTGCCTCTCTGGAGGAGTGCATTGTGTTCCCTAAAACAAGTAAAAAACAGAGGTACAGAGCCAAGGGCACTTCCTGTCTATGGAATATACCTAGGGAAAATTGAAAATCAATAAGACATAACCACCACAAAAGTTAGGTCTGCACTGCTTACAAGAACCTCATCTTGGGTACACCTTAATTATCCCAGGAAAGATAAAAATGGTTCAAAAAATTGTGGTACTTACGTATGATGGAATATCCCTCAGCCATGAAATCAATGTCATAAGACCAGTAGCAGCAAAATGAGTGGATTCAGGTACGATGATTCTAAGTGAATTAAGTCACACAGAAAAAGAAACTTATCATAAGATATCACTTATGAAGATCCTGTAAACATGGCTACACATGAACTGAGTTAGGAAAGAGAACAGAGTCTCACATTTAGAAAACACTCTTATGCCTGCTTAAGGGGGAAGGAGAGGTGGGGTGATGCATAAAACCAGAGTTTGATATAAGCACAGGTACCGTTCAAAAACCAACTATGGAATAGAAAAGACTTACACCTTCCTCAGTGAAAGGGACTCAAATCCCCATATTTCCCACAGAGGAATATATCTGACTAGTAATAACCTTAAAACCTATGTATTGATATGTCTCCGTAAGGGAAACAAGTGTGTCTAGACTGGCATAAACATGGCAGCGAGAATCAGCTCAAACCCACTATAAAAAAGAATTTCAAAAACAAAACAAAAAAACAGGGAAATTCTTTACAATTCCTTCAGCTTCTCTGAGGAAACCTGGAATGACCCTATCTACAACGACAGCTGGATGTTGCATAAGGTTGGACACATGGGACTGAGAGGATTGGTGAGATTGGGTGAGCAAATGCAGACCCTTTAAAGCAATAAAACATGGCACCCATTCCATGTGTCCCAACTCTCCAGGCTGAAGGGTATATTACTATAGCTATAACATGTAAGGGAAACCTAAAATTGGACACACTGTGAATACGAAAGGTTTCTAAATCTCAACGAATAGTCCCTCTCCTTGTGCGCCATTTTGACTTTCCAACTGCTTTACTATCAATCTCCCAAATTGGAGAGACAGCACCTTCATCCTCCTGGTTCGCACACATTGCCAATTTGGCAAATGATGAAAGGGAAGTGGGAGAACCAATGAAGGAGTAGCTGTTAGGCATTTGGACGGGCACATGTCACTCTTATTTCCCGGGAGGAAGAAGAATTAACCAAAGTCTCAGCCACCCACCGAAAACCAGTATAGGTTCTGAACCAAAATATTGGACTTGCGTTCAGCTCACAAAAAACGAGTTAAAAAATGGAGCTCAGGGCACAGCAATTCACAAACTGGCAGAGTAATAAAGGGCAATTATCGTCCAAAAATCTGTTGAGGGAAGGCAACGAGGCGGACTTGAAAGCGAGGCAGAAGAGCAGGAAACAGATTTCAAGAGGTACGTTGAAATCGACTTTAAAGCACAGGAAGAGGGTCACAACTTCGACAATGATGCACTTGGCCAAAAAGTGCGTTTGCATTTTCTCCTAAATATATTCAGGAGAAAATGCATACGCCGTTTTTGGCCAAGCAAGCAAGTGGGCAATGCATATCTACACTACAAAGTAGTATCACTTCCCACTGGTCAAAAGGGACATCCACAAATGGGTAAAAACAAGAAAGGCAAGACAGGCCCTGGAAAACAGGGAGCCTTGTTATGCTGATGGGCGGCATGTAAATTGCCAGCTGCCTATCTGGAGGAGTACATTGTGTTCCCTGAAACAAGTAAACAACAGAGCTACAGAGCCAAGGGCACTTCCAGTCTATGGAATATACCTAGGGAAAATTGAAAATCAATAAGACATAACCACCACAAAAGTTAGGTCTGCACTGCTTACAAGAACCTCATCTTGGGTACACCTTAATTATCCCAGGAAAGATAAAAATGGTTCAAAAAATTGTGGTACTTACGTATGATGGAATATCCCTCAGCCATGAAATCAATGTCATAAGACCAGTAGCAGCAAAATGAGTGGATTCAGGTACGATGATTCTAAGTGAATTAAGTCACACAGAAAAAGAAACTTATCATAAGATATCACTTATGAAGATCCTGTAAACATGGCTACACATGAACTGAGTTAGGAAAGAGAACAGAGTCTCACATTTAGAAAACACTCTTATGCCTGCTTAAGGGGGAAGGAGAGGTGGGGTGATGCATAAAACAAGAGTTTGATATAAGCACAGGTACCGTTCAAAAACCAACTATGGAATAGAAAAGACTTACACCTTCCTCAGTGAAAGGGACTCAAATCCCCATATTTCCCACAGAGGAATATATCTGACTAGTAATAACCTTAAAACCTATGTATTGATATGTCTCCGTAAGGGAAACAAGTGTGTCTAGACTGGCATAAACATGGCAGCGAGAATCAGCTCAAACCCACTATAAAAAAGAATTTCAAAAACAAAACAAAAAAACAGGGAAATTCTTTACAATTCCTTCAGGGTCTCTGATGAAACCTGGAATGACCCTATCTACAACGACAGCTGGATGTGGCATAAGGCTGGACACATGGGACTGAGAGGATTGGTGAGATTGTGTGAGCAAATGCAGACCCTTTAATGCAAAAATACATGGCACCCATTCCATGGGTCCCAACTCTACAGGTTGTAGGGAATATTACTACATTATTAGCATGTACGGGAAACCTAGAGAATTGACACTCTGTGAATACGAAAGGTCTCTAAAACTCAACGAATAATCCCTCTCCTGGTGCTCCGGTTTGACTTTCCAACTTCTTCAATATCAATCTCCCAACTTGCAGAGACAGCCCCTTTAACCTCCAGGTTCGCACAGGTTGCCAATTTGGCAGAGGATGAAAGGGAAGAGGGAGAACCAGTGAGAGAGTAGCTGTTAGGCATTTGGACGGGCACATGTCACTCTTATTTCATGGGAGGAAGAAGAATTAACCAAAGTCTCCGCCACCCACCGGGAACCAGTATAGGTCCTGAACCAAAATATAGGACTTGGGTTCAGCTCACAAAAAACGAGTTAAAAAATGGAGCTCAGGGGCATAGCAATTCACAAACTGGTAGGGTAGTAAAGGACAACTATCGTCAAAAAATCTGTTAAGGGAAGGCAACAAGGCGGATTTGAAAGCGAGGCACAATAGAAGAAAAGAGATTTCCACAGATATGTTGGAATTGCCTTTAAAGCACAGGAAGAGGGGCACAAATTCGACAAAGATGCACTTGGCCAAAAAGGTCGTATGCGTTTTCTCCTGAATATATTCTGGAGAAAACGCATATGCCCTTTTTGGCCAAGCAAGCAATTGGGCAATGCAGATCTGCACTACAAAGAAGTATCACTTCCCATCGGTCAAAAGGGACATCCACAAAATGGGTAAAAACCAGAAAGGCAAGACAGGCCCTGGAGAAAATGGAGCCTTGTTATGCTGATGGGCGGGATGTAAATTGCCAACTGCCTATCTGGAACAGTGCATTGTGTTCCCTGAAACACGTAAACAACAGAGCTACAGAGCCAAGGGCACTTCCAGACTAGGGAATATACATTGGGAAAACTGAAAATCAATAAGACAGAGCCACCCCAACATTTAGAGCTGCACTGCTTACAAGAACCTCAACTTGGGTACACCTTAAATATCCCAGGAAAGATAAAAATGGTTCAAAAAATTGTGGTCCTTACGTACGATGGAATATCCCTCAGCCATGAAATCAATGTCTTAAAACCAGAAGCAGCAAAATGAGTGGATTCAGGTACGATGATTCTAAGTGAAATAAGTCACACAGATAAAGAAACTTATCATAAGATATCACTTATGAAGATCCTGTAAACATGGCTACACATGAACTGAGTTAGGAAAGAGAACAGAGTCTCACATTTAGAAAACCCTCTTATGCCTGCTTAAGGGGGAAGGAGAAGTGGGGTGATGCATAAAACCAGAGTTTGATATAAGCACAGGTACTGTTCCAAAAACCAATTATGGAATAGACAAGACCTACACCTTCCTCAGTGAAAGGGACTCATAACCCCATATTTCCCGTAGAGGAATATATGTGACCAGTAAGAAACTTAAAATCTATGTATTGATATGTCTTCTTAAGGGAATCAAGTGTTTCTAGACTGGCATATACATGGCAGCGAGAATCAGCTCAAACCCACTATAAAAAGGAATTTCAAAAACAAAACATAAAAACAGGGAAATTCTTTACAATTCCTTCAGGGTCTCTGATGAAACCTGGAATGACCCTATCTACAATGACAGCGGGATTTGGCATAAGGCTGGACACATGGGACTGAGAAGATTGGTGAGATTGGGTGAGCAAATGCAGACCCTTTAAAGCAATAATGCATGGCACCCATTCCATGGTTCCCAACTCTCCAGGTTGAAGGGGATATTACTATAGCTATAACATGTATGGGAAACCTAGAGAATGGACACACTGTGAATATGAAAGGTTTCTAATAATCAACAAATAGTCCCTCTCCATGTGCTACAGTCTGACTTTCCAACTGCTTTACTATCAAGTTCCCAACATGGAAAGACAGCCCCTTTAACCTCCTGGTTCGCACATGTTGCCTATTTGGCAAAGGATGAAAGGGAAGTGGGAGAACCAATGAGAGAGTAGCTGTTACGCATTTGGATGGGCACATGTCACTCTTATTTCCCGGGAGGAAGAAGAATTAACCAAAGACTCAGCCACCCACCGAAAACCAGTATAGGTTCTGAACCAAAATATTGGACTTGCGTTCAGCTCACCAAAAACGAGTTAAGAAATGGAGCTCAGGGCACAGCAATTCACAAACTGGCAGAGTAATAAAGGGCAATTATCGTCCAAAAATCTGTTGAGGGAAGGCAACGAGGCGGACTTGAAAGCGAGACAGAAGAGCAAGAAACAGATTTCAAGAGGTACGTTGGAATCGACTTTAAAGCACAGGAAGAGGGTCACAACTTCGACAATGATGCACTTGGCCAAAAAGTGCGTTTGTGTTTTCTCCTAAATATATTCAGGAGAAAATGCATACGCCCTTTTTGGCCAAGCAAGCAAGTGGGCAATGCATATCTACACTACAAAGTAGTATCACTTCCCACTGGTCAAAAGGGACATCCACAAAATGGGTAAAAACAAGAAAGGCAAGACAGGCCCTGGAAAACAGGGAGCCTTGTTATGCTGATGGGCGGCATGTAAATTGCCAACTGCCTATCTGGAGGAGTACATTGTGTTCCCTGAAACAAGTAAACAACAGAGCTACAGAGCCGAGGGCACTTCCAGTCTATGGAATATACCTAGGGAAAATTGAAAATCAATAAGACATAACCACCACAAAAGTTAGGTCTGCACTGCTTACAAGAACCTCATCTTGGGTACACCTTAATTATCCCAGGAAAGATAAAAATGGTTCAAAAAATTGTGGTACTTACGTATGATGGAATATCCCTCAGCCATGAAATCAATGTCATAAGACCAGTAGCAGCAAAATGAGTGGATTCAGGTACGATGATTCTAAGTGAATTAAGTCACACAGAAAAAGAAACTTATCATAAGATATCACTTATGAAGATCCTGTAAACATGGCTACACATGAACTGAGTTAGGAAAGAGAACAGAGTCTCACATTTAGAAAACACTCTTATGCCTGCTTAAGGGGGAAGGAGAGGTGGGGTGATGCATAAAACCAGAGTTTGATATAAGCACAGGTACCGTTCAAAAACCAACTATGGAATAGAAAAGACTTACACCTTCCTCAGTGAAAGGGACTCAAATCCCCATATTTCCCACAGAGGAATATATCTGACTAGTAATAACCTTAAAACCTATGTATTGATATGTCTCCGTAAGGGAAACAAGTGTGTCTAGACTGGCATAAACATGGCAGCGAGAATCAGCTCAAACCCACTATAAAAAAGAATTTCAAAAACAAAACAAAAAAACAGGGAAATTCTTTACAATTCCTTCAGGTTCTCTGAGGAAACCTGGAATGACCCTATCTACAACGACAGCTGGATGTTGCATAAGGTTGGACACATGGGACTGAGAGGATTGGTGAGATTGGGTGAGCAAATGCAGACCCTTTAAAGCAATAAAACATGGCACCCATTCCATGTGTCCCAACTCTCCAGGCTGAAGGGTATATTACTATAGCTATAACATGTAAGGGAAACCTAAAATTGGACACACTGTGAATACGAAAGGTTTCTAAATCTCAACGAATAGTCCCTCTCCTTGTGCGCCAGTTTGACTTTCCAACTGCTTTACTATCAATCTCCCAAATTGGAGAGACAGCACCTTCAACCTCCTGGTTCGCACACATTGCCAATTTGGCAAATGATGAAAGGGAAGTGGGAGAACCAATGAAGGAGTAGCTGTTAGGCATTTGGACGGGCACATGTCACTCTTATTTCCCGGGAGGAAGAAGAATTAACCAAAGTCTCAGCCACCCACCGAAAACCAGTATAGGTTCTGAACCAAAATATTGGACTTGCGTTCAGCTCACAAAAAACGAGTTAAAAAATGGAGCTCAGGGCACAGCAATTCACAAACTGGCAGAGTAATAAAGGGCAATTATCGTCCAAAAATCTGTTGAGGGAAGGCAACGAGGCGGACTTGAAAGCGAGGCAGAAGAGCAGGAAACAGATTTCAAGAGGTACGTTGTAATCGACTTTAAAGCACAGGAAGAGGGTCACAACTTCGACAATGATGCACTTGGCCAAAAAGTGCGTTTGCATTTTCTCCTAAATATATTCAGGAGAAAATGCATACGCCGTTTTTGGCCAAGCAAGCAAGTGGGCAATGCATATCTACACTACAAAGTAGTATCACTTCCCACTGGTCAAAAGGGACATCCACAAATGGGTAAAAACAAGAAAGGCAAGACAGGCCCTGGAAAACAGGGAGCCTTGTTATGCTGATGGGCGGCATGTAAATTGCCAGCTGCCTATCTGGAGGAGTACATTGTGTTCCCTGAAACAAGTAAACAACAGAGCTACAGAGCCAAGGGCACTTCCAGTCTATGGAATATACCTAGGGAAAATTGAAAATCAATAAGACATAACCACCACAAAAGTTAGGTCTGCACTGCTTACAAGAACCTCATCTTGGGTACACCTTAATTATCCCAGGAAAGATAAAAATGGTTCAAAAAATTGTGGTACTTACGTATGATGGAATATCCCTCAGCCATGAAATCAATGTCATAAGACCAGTAGCAGCAAAATGAGTGGATTCAGGTACGATGATTCTAAGTGAATTAAGTCACACAGAAAAAGAAACTTATCATAAGATATCACTTATGAAGATCCTGTAAACATGGCTACACATGAACTGAGTTAGGAAAGAGAACAGAGTCTCACATTTAGAAAACACTCTTATGCCTGCTTAAGGGGGAAGGAGAGGTGGGGTGATGCATAAAACCAGAGTTTGATATAAGCACAGGTACCGTTCAAAAACCAACTATGGAATAGAAAAGACTTACACCTTCCTCAGTGAAAGGGACTCAAATCCCCATATTTCCCACAGAGGAATATATCTGACTAGTAATAACCTTAAAACCTATGTATTGATATGTCTCCGTAAGGGAAACAAGTGTGTCTAGACTGGCATAAACATGGCAGCGAGAATCAGCTCAAACCCACTATAAAAAAGAATTTCAAAAACAAAACAAAAAAACAGGGAAATTCTTTACAATTCCTTCAGCTTCTCTGAGGAAACCTGGAATGACCCTATCTACAACGACAGCTGGATGTTGCATAAGGTTGGACACATGGGACTGAGAGGATTGGTGAGATTGGGTGAGCAAATGCAGACCCTTTAAAGCAATAAAACATGGCACCCATTCCATGTGTCCCAACTCTCCAGGCTGAAGGGTATATTACTATAGCTATAACATGTAAGGGAAACCTAAAATTGGACACACTGTGAATACGAAAGGTTTCTAAATCTCAACGAATAGTCCCTCTCCTTGTGCGCCATTTTGACTTTCCAACTGCTTTACTATCAATCTCCCAAATTGGAGAGACAGCACCTTCATCCTCCTGGTTCGCACACATTGCCAATTTGGCAAATGATGAAAGGGAAGTGGGAGAACCAATGAAGGAGTAGCTGTTAGGCATTTGGACGGGCACATGTCACTCTTATTTCCCGGGAGGAAGAAGAATTAACCAAAGTCTCAGCCACCCACCGAAAACCAGTATAGGTTCTGAACCAAAATATTGGACTTGCGTTCAGCTCACAAAAAACGAGTTAAAAAATGGAGCTCAGGGCACAGCAATTCACAAACTGGCAGAGTAATAAAGGGCAATTATCGTCCAAAAATCTGTTGAGGGAAGGCAACGAGGCGGACTTGAAAGCGAGGCAGAAGAGCAGGAAACAGATTTCAAGAGGTACGTTGAAATCGACTTTAAAGCACAGGAAGAGGGTCACAACTTCGACAATGATGCACTTGGCCAAAAAGTGCGTTTGCATTTTCTCCTAAATATATTCAGGAGAAAATGCATACGCCGTTTTTGGCCAAGCAAGCAAGTGGGCAATGCATATCTACACTACAAAGTAGTATCACTTCCCACTGGTCAAAAGGGACATCCACAAATGGGTAAAAACAAGAAAGGCAAGACAGGCCCTGGAAAACAGGGAGCCTTGTTATGCTGATGGGCGGCATGTAAATTGCCAGCTGCCTATCTGGAGGAGTACATTGTGTTCCCTGAAACAAGTAAACAACAGAGCTACAGAGCCAAGGGCACTTCCAGTCTATGGAATATACCTAGGGAAAATTGAAAATCAATAAGACATAACCACCACAAAAGTTAGGTCTGCACTGCTTACAAGAACCTCATCTTGGGTACACCTTAATTATCCCAGGAAAGATAAAAATGGTTCAAAAAATTGTGGTACTTACGTATGATGGAATATCCCTCAGCCATGAAATCAATGTCATAAGACCAGTAGCAGCAAAATGAGTGGATTCAGGTACGATGATTCTAAGTGAATTAAGTCACACAGAAAAAGAAACTTATCATAAGATATCACTTATGAAGATCCTGTAAACATGGCTACACATGAACTGAGTTAGGAAAGAGAACAGAGTCTCACATTTAGAAAACACTCTTATGCCTGCTTAAGGGGGAAGGAGAGGTGGGGTGATGCATAAAACAAGAGTTTGATATAAGCACAGGTACCGTTCAAAAACCAACTATGGAATAGAAAAGACTTACACCTTCCTCAGTGAAAGGGACTCAAATCCCCATATTTCCCACAGAGGAATATATCTGACTAGTAATAACCTTAAAACCTATGTATTGATATGTCTCCGTAAGGGAAACAAGTGTGTCTAGACTGGCATAAACATGGCAGCGAGAATCAGCTCAAACCCACTATAAAAAAGAATTTCAAAAACAAAACAAAAAAACAGGGAAATTCTTTACAATTCCTTCAGGGTCTCTGATGAAACCTGGAATGACCCTATCTACAACGACAGCTGGATGTGGCATAAGGCTGGACACATGGGACTGAGAGGATTGGTGAGATTGTGTGAGCAAATGCAGACCCTTTAATGCAAAAATACATGGCACCCATTCCATGGGTCCCAACTCTACAGGTTGTAGGGAATATTACTACATTATTAGCATGTACGGGAAACCTAGAGAATTGACACTCTGTGAATACGAAAGGTCTCTAAAACTCAACGAATAATCCCTCTCCTGGTGCTCCGGTTTGACTTTCCAACTTCTTCAATATCAATCTCCCAACTTGCAGAGACAGCCCCTTTAACCTCCAGGTTCGCACAGGTTGCCAATTTGGCAGAGGATGAAAGGGAAGAGGGAGAACCAGTGAGAGAGTAGCTGTTAGGCATTTGGACGGGCACATGTCACTCTTATTTCATGGGAGGAAGAAGAATTAACCAAAGTCTCCGCCACCCACCGGGAACCAGTATAGGTCCTGAACCAAAATATAGGACTTGGGTTCAGCTCACAAAAAACGAGTTAAAAAATGGAGCTCAGGGGCATAGCAATTCACAAACTGGTAGGGTAGTAAAGGACAACTATCGTCAAAAAATCTGTTAAGGGAAGGCAACAAGGCGGATTTGAAAGCGAGGCACAATAGAAGAAAAGAGATTTCCACAGATATGTTGGAATTGCCTTTAAAGCACAGGAAGAGGGGCACAAATTCGACAAAGATGCACTTGGCCAAAAAGGTCGTATGCGTTTTCTCCTGAATATATTCTGGAGAAAACGCATATGCCCTTTTTGGCCAAGCAAGCAATTGGGCAATGCAGATCTGCACTACAAAGAAGTATCACTTCCCATCGGTCTAAAGGGACATCCACAAAATGGGTAAAAACCAGAAAGGCAAGACAGGCCCTGGAGAAAATGGAGCCTTGTTATGCTGATGGGCGGGATGTAAATTGCCAACTGCCTATCTGGAACAGTGCATTGTGTTCCCTGAAACACGTAAACAACAGAGCTACAGAGCCAAGGGCACTTCCAGACTAGGGAATATACATTGGGAAAACTGAAAATCAATAAGACAGAGCCACCCCAACATTTAGAGCTGCACTGCTTACAAGAACCTCAACTTGGGTACACCTTAAATATCCCAGGAAAGATAAAAATGGTTCAAAAAATTGTGGTCCTTACGTACGATGGAATATCCCTCAGCCATGAAATCAATGTCTTAAAACCAGAAGCAGCAAAATGAGTGGATTCAGGTACGATGATTCTAAGTGAAATAAGTCACACAGATAAAGAAACTTATCATAAGATATCACTTATGAAGATCCTGTAAACATGGCTACACATGAACTGAGTTAGGAAAGAGAACAGAGTCTCACATTTAGAAAACCCTCTTATGCCTGCTTAAGGGGGAAGGAGAAGTGGGGTGATGCATAAAACCAGAGTTTGATATAAGCACAGGTACTGTTCCAAAAACCAATTATGGAATAGACAAGACCTACACCTTCCTCAGTGAAAGGGACTCATAACCCCATATTTCCCGTAGAGGAATATATGTGACCAGTAAGAAACTTAAAATCTATGTATTGATATGTCTTCTTAAGGGAATCAAGTGTTTCTAGACTGGCATATACATGGCAGCGAGAATCAGCTCAAACCCACTATAAAAAGGAATTTCAAAAACAAAACATAAAAACAGGGAAATTCTTTACAATTCCTTCAGGGTCTCTGATGAAACCTGGAATGACCCTATCTACAATGACAGCGGGATGTGGCATAAGGCTGGACACATGGGACTGAGAAGATTGGTGAGATTGGGTGAGCAAATGCAGACCCTTTAAAGCAATAATGCATGGCACCCATTCCATGGTTCCCAACTCTCCAGGTTGAAGGGGATATTACTATAGCTATAACATGTATGGGAAACCTAGAGAATGGACACACTGTGAATATGAAAGGTTTCTAATAATCAACAAATAGTCCCTCTCCATGTGCTACAGTCTGACTTTCCAACTGCTTTACTATCAAGTTCCCAACATGGAAAGACAGCCCCTTTAACCTCCTGGTTCGCACATGTTGCCTATTTGGCAAAGGATGAAAGGGAAGTGGGAGAACCAATGAGAGAGTAGCTGTTACGCATTTGGATGGGCACATGTCACTCTTATTTCCCGGGAGGAAGAAGAATTAACCAAAGACTCAGCCACCCACCGAAAACCAGTATAGGTTCTGAACCAAAATATTGGACTTGCGTTCAGCTCACCAAAAACGAGTTAAGAAATGGAGCTCAGGGCACAGCAATTCACAAACTGGCAGAGTAATAAAGGGCAATTATCGTCCAAAAATCTGTTGAGGGAAGGCAACGAGGCGGACTTGAAAGCGAGACAGAAGAGCAAGAAACAGATTTCAAGAGGTACGTTGGAATCGACTTTAAAGCACAGGAAGAGGGTCACAACTTCGACAATGATGCACTTGGCCAAAAAGTGCGTTTGTGTTTTCTCCTAAATATATTCAGGAGAAAATGCATACGCCGTTTTTGGCCAAGCAAGCAAGTGGGCAATGCATATCTACACTACAAAGTAGTATCACTTCCCACTGGTCAAAAGGGACATCCACAAAATGGGTAAAAACAAGAAAGGCAAGACAGGCCCTGGAAAACAGGGAGCCTTGTTATGCTGATGGGCGGCATGTAAATTGCCAACTGCCTATCTGGAGGAGTACATTGTGTTCCCTGAAACAAGTAAACAACAGAGCTACAGAGCCGAGGGCACTTCCAGTCTATGGAATATACCTAGGGAAAATTGAAAATCAATAAGACATAACCACCACAAAAGTTAGGTCTGCACTGCTTACAAGAACCTCATCTTGGGTACACCTTAATTATCCCAGGAAAGATAAAAATGGTTCAAAAAATTGTGGTACTTACGTATGATGGAATATCCCTCAGCCATGAAATCAATGTCATAAGACCAGTAGCAGCAAAATGAGTGGATTCAGGTACGATGATTCTAAGTGAATTAAGTCACACAGAAAAAGAAACTTATCATAAGATATCACTTATGAAGATCCTGTAAACATGGCTACACATGAACTGAGTTAGGAAAGAGAACAGAGTCTCACATTTAGAAAACACTCTTATGCCTGCTTAAGGGGGAAGGAGAGGTGGGGTGATGCATAAAACCAGAGTTTGATATAAGCACAGGTACCGTTCAAAAACCAACTATGGAATAGAAAAGACTTACACCTTCCTCAGTGAAAGGGACTCAAATCCCCATATTTCCCACAGAGGAATATATCTGACTAGTAATAACCTTAAAACCTATGTATTGATATGTCTCCGTAAGGGAAACAAGTGTGTCTAGACTGGCATAAACATGGCAGCGAGAATCAGCTCAAACCCACTATAAAAAAGAATTTCAAAAACAAAACAAAAAAACAGGGAAATTCTTTACAATTCCTTCAGGTTCTCTGAGGAAACCTGGAATGACCCTATCTACAACGACAGCTGGATGTTGCATAAGGTTGGACACATGGGACTGAGAGGATTGGTGAGATTGGGTGAGCAAATGCAGACCCTTTAAAGCAATAAAACATGGCACCCATTCCATGTGTCCCAACTCTCCAGGCTGAAGGGTATATTACTATAGCTATAACATGTAAGGGAAACCTAAAATTGGACACACTGTGAATACGAAAGGTTTCTAAATCTCAACGAATAGTCCCTCTCCTTGTGCGCCAGTTTGACTTTCCAACTGCTTTACTATCAATCTCCCAAATTGGAGAGACAGCACCTTCAACCTCCTGGTTCGCACACATTGCCAATTTGGCAAATGATGAAAGGGAAGTGGGAGAACCAATGAAGGAGTAGCTGTTAGGCATTTGGACGGGCACATGTCACTCTTATTTCCCGGGAGGAAGAAGAATTAACCAAAGTCTCAGCCACCCACCGAAAACCAGTATAGGTTCTGAACCAAAATATTGGACTTGCGTTCAGCTCACAAAAAACGAGTTAAAAAATGGAGCTCAGGGCACAGCAATTCACAAACTGGCAGAGTAATAAAGGGCAATTATCGTCCAAAAATCTGTTGAGGGAAGGCAACGAGGCGGACTTGAAAGCGAGGCAGAAGAGCAGGAAACAGATTTCAAGAGGTACGTTGAAATCGACTTTAAAGCACAGGAAGAGGGTCACAACTTCGACAATGATGCACTTGGCCAAAAAGTGCGTTTGCATTTTCTCCTAAATATATTCAGGAGAAAATGCATACGCCGTTTTTGGCCAAGCAAGCAAGTGGGCAATGCATATCTACACTACAAAGTAGTATCACTTCCCACTGGTCAAAAGGGACATCCACAAATGGGTAAAAACAAGAAAGGCAAGACAGGCCCTGGAAAACAGGGAGCCTTGTTATGCTGATGGGCGGCATGTAAATTGCCAGCTGCCTATCTGGAGGAGTACATTGTGTTCCCTGAAACAAGTAAACAACAGAGCTACAGAGCCAAGGGCACTTCCAGTCTATGGAATATACCTAGGGAAAATTGAAAATCAATAAGACATAACCACCACAAAAGTTAGGTCTGCACTGCTTACAAGAACCTCATCTTGGGTACACCTTAATTATCCCAGGAAAGATAAAAATGGTTCAAAAAATTGTGGTACTTACGTATGATGGAATATCCCTCAGCCATGAAATCAATGTCATAAGACCAGTAGCAGCAAAATGAGTGGATTCAGGTACGATGATTCTAAGTGAATTAAGTCACACAGAAAAAGAAACTTATCATAAGATATCACTTATGAAGATCCTGTAAACATGGCTACACATGAACTGAGTTAGGAAAGAGAACAGAGTCTCACATTTAGAAAACACTCTTATGCCTGCTTAAGGGGGAAGGAGAGGTGGGGTGATGCATAAAACAAGAGTTTGATATAAGCACAGGTACCGTTCAAAAACCAACTATGGAATAGAAAAGACTTACACCTTCCTCAGTGAAAGGGACTCAAATCCCCATATTTCCCACAGAGGAATATATCTGACTAGTAATAACCTTAAAACCTATGTATTGATATGTCTCCGTAAGGGAAACAAGTGTGTCTAGACTGGCATAAACATGGCAGCGAGAATCAGCTCAAACCCACTATAAAAAAGAATTTCAAAAACAAAACAAAAAAACAGGGAAATTCTTTACAATTCCTTCAGGGTCTCTGATGAAACCTGGAATGACCCTATCTACAACGACAGCTGGATGTGGCATAAGGCTGGACACATGGGACTGAGAGGATTGGTGAGATTGTGTGAGCAAATGCAGACCCTTTAATGCAAAAATACATGGCACCCATTCCATGGGTCCCAACTCTACAGGTTGTAGGGAATATTACTACATTATTAGCATGTACGGGAAACCTAGAGAATTGACACTCTGTGAATACGAAAGGTCTCTAAAACTCAACGAATAATCCCTCTCCTGGTGCTCCGGTTTGACTTTCCAACTTCTTCAATATCAATCTCCCAACTTGCAGAGACAGCCCCTTTAACCTCCAGGTTCGCACAGGTTGCCAATTTGGCAGAGGATGAAAGGGAAGAGGGAGAACCAGTGAGAGAGTAGCTGTTAGGCATTTGGACGGGCACATGTCACTCTTATTTCATGGGAGGAAGAAGAATTAACCAAAGTCTCCGCCACCCACCGGGAACCAGTATAGGTCCTGAACCAAAATATAGGACTTGGGTTCAGCTCACAAAAAACGAGTTAAAAAATGGAGCTCAGGGGCATAGCAATTCACAAACTGGTAGGGTAGTAAAGGACAACTATCGTCAAAAAATCTGTTAAGGGAAGGCAACAAGGCGGATTTGAAAGCGAGGCACAATAGAAGAAAAGAGATTTCCACAGATATGTTGGAATTGCCTTTAAAGCACAGGAAGAGGGGCACAAATTCGACAAAGATGCACTTGGCCAAAAAGGTCGTATGCGTTTTCTCCTGAATATATTCTGGAGAAAACGCATATGCCCTTTTTGGCCAAGCAAGCAATTGGGCAATGCAGATCTGCACTACAAAGAAGTATCACTTCCCATCGGTCAAAAGGGACATCCACAAAATGGGTAAAAACCAGAAAGGCAAGACAGGCCCTGGAGAAAATGGAGCCTTGTTATGCTGATGGGCGGGATGTAAATTGCCAACTGCCTATCTGGAACAGTGCATTGTGTTCCCTGAAACACGTAAACAACAGAGCTACAGAGCCAAGGGCACTTCCAGACTAGGGAATATACATTGGGAAAACTGAAAATCAATAAGACAGAGCCACCCCAACATTTAGAGCTGCACTGCTTACAAGAACCTCAACTTGGGTACACCTTAAATATCCCAGGAAAGATAAAAATGGTTCAAAAAATTGTGGTCCTTACGTACGATGGAATATCCCTCAGCCATGAAATCAATGTCTTAAAACCAGAAGCAGCAAAATGAGTGGATTCAGGTACGATGATTCTAAGTGAAATAAGTCACACAGATAAAGAAACTTATCATAAGATATCACTTATGAAGATCCTGTAAACATGGCTACACATGAACTGAGTTAGGAAAGAGAACAGAGTCTCACATTTAGAAAACCCTCTTATGCCTGCTTAAGGGGGAAGGAGAAGTGGGGTGATGCATAAAACCAGAGTTTGATATAAGCACAGGTACTGTTCCAAAAACCAATTATGGAATAGACAAGACCTACACCTTCCTCAGTGAAAGGGACTCATAACCCCATATTTCCCGTAGAGGAATATATGTGACCAGTAAGAAACTTAAAATCTATGTATTGATATGTCTTCTTAAGGGAATCAAGTGTTTCTAGACTGGCATATACATGGCAGCGAGAATCAGCTCAAACCCACTATAAAAAGGAATTTCAAAAACAAAACATAAAAACAGGGAAATTCTTTACAATTCCTTCAGGGTCTCTGATGAAACCTGGAATGACCCTATCTACAATGACAGCGGGATGTGGCATAAGGCTTGACACATGGGACTGAGAAGATTGGTGAGATTGGGTGAGCAAATGCAGACCCTTTAAAGCAATAATGCATGGCACCCATTCCATGGTTCCCAACTCTCCAGGTTGAAGGGGATATTACTATAGCTATAACATGTATGGGAAACCTAGAGAATGGACACACTGTGAATATGAAAGGTTTCTAATAATCAACAAATAGTCCCTCTCCATGTGCTACAGTCTGACTTTCCAACTGCTTTACTATCAAGTTCCCAACATGGAAAGACAGCCCCTTTAACCTCCTGGTTCGCACATGTTGCCTATTTGGCAAAGGATGAAAGGGAAGTGGGAGAACCAATGAGAGAGTAGCTGTTACGCATTTGGATGGGCACATGTCACTCTTATTTCCCGGGAGGAAGAAGAATTAACCAAAGACTCAGCCACCCACCGAAAACCAGTATAGGTTCTGAACCAAAATATTGGACTTGCGTTCAGCTCACCAAAAACGAGTTAAGAAATGGAGCTCAGGGCACAGCAATTCACAAACTGGCAGAGTAATAAAGGGCAATTATCGTCCAAAAATCTGTTGAGGGAAGGCAACGAGGCGGACTTGAAAGCGAGACAGAAGAGCAAGAAACAGATTTCAAGAGGTACGTTGGAATCGACTTTAAAGCACAGGAAGAGGGTCACAACTTCGACAATGATGCACTTGGCCAAAAAGTGCGTTTGTGTTTTCTCCTAAATATATTCAGGAGAAAATGCATACGCCCTTTTTGGCCAAGCAAGCAAGTGGGCAATGCATATCTACACTACAAAGTAGTATCACTTCCCACTGGTCAAAAGGGACATCCACAAAATGGGTAAAAACAAGAAAGGCAAGACAGGCCCTGGAAAACAGGGAGCCTTGTTATGCTGATGGGCGGCATGTAAATTGCCAACTGCCTATCTGGAGGAGTACATTGTGTTCCCTGAAACAAGTAAACAACAGAGCTACAGAGCCGAGGGCACTTCCATTCTATGGAATATACCTAGGGAAAATTGAAAATCAATAAGACATAACCACCACAAAAGTTAGGTATGCACTGCTTACAAGAACCTCATCTTGGGTACACCTTAATTATCCCAGGAAAGATAAAAATGGTTCAAAAATTTGTGGTACTTATGTATGATGGAATATCCCTCAGCCATGAAATCAATGTCATAAGACCAGTAGCAGCAAAATGAGTGGATTCAGGTACGATGATTCTAAGTGAATTAAGTCACACAGAAAAAGAAACTTATCATAAGATATCACTTATGAAGATCCTGTAAACATGGCTACACATGAACTGAGTTAGGAAAGAGAACAGAGTCTCACATTTAGAAAACCCTCTTATGCCTGCTTAAGGGGGAAGGAGAAGTGGGGTGATGCATAAAACCAGAGTTTGATATAAGCACAGGTACTGTTCCAAAAACCAACTATGGAATAGACAAGACCTACACCTTCCTCAGTGAAAGGGACTCATAACCCCATATTTCCCGTAGAGGAATATATGTGACCAGTAAGAAACTTAAAATCTATGTATTGATATGTCTTCTTAAGGGAATCAAGTTTTTCTAGACTGGCATAAACATGGCAGCGAGAATCAGCACAAACCCACTATAAAAAGGAATTTCAAAAACAAAACATAAAAACAGGGAAATTCATTTCAATTCCTTCAGGGTCTCTGATGAATCCTGGAATGACCCTGTCTACAATGACAGCTGGATGTGGCATAAGGCTGGACACATGGGACTGATAGGATTGGTGAGATTGGGTGAGCAAATGCAGACCCTTTAAAGCAATAATGCATGGCACCCATTCCATGGTTCCCAACTCTCCAGGTTGAAGGGGATATTACTATAGCTATAACATGTATGGGAAACCTAGAGAATGGACACACTGTGAATATGAAAGGTTTCTAATAATCAACAAATAGTCCCTCTCCATGTGCTAAAGTTTGACTTTCCAACTGCTTTACTATCAAGCTCCCAACTTGGAGAGACAGCCCCTTTAACCTCCTGGTTCGCACAGGTTGCCTATTTGGCAAAGGATGAAAGGGAAGTGGGAGAACCAATGAGAGAGTAGCTGTTACGCATTTGGAAGGGCACATGTCACTCTTATTTCCCCGGAGGAAGAAGAATTAACCAAAGTCTCAGCCACCCATCGAAAACCAGTATAGGTTCTGAACCAAAATATTCGACTTGCGTTCAGCTCACAAAAAACGAGTTAAAAAATGGAGCTCAGGGCACAGCAATTCACAAACTGGCAGAGTAATAAAGGGCAACTATCGTCCAAAACTCTGTTGAGGGATGGCAATGATGCGGACTTGAAATCGAGGCAGAATAGCAGGAAACAGATTTCAAGAGGTACGTTGGAATTGCCTTTAAAGCACATGAAGTGGGGCACAACTTCGACTATGATGCACTTGGCCAAAAAGAGCGTATGTGTTCAGGAGCAAACGCAACGCCCTTGTTGGCCAAGCAAGCAAGCGGGCAATGCAAATCTGCACTACAAAGTAGTTTCACTTCCCACCGGACAAAAGGGACATCCGCAAAATGTCTAAAGATCAGAAAGGCAAGACAGGCCCTGGAGAACAGGGAGCCTTGTTATGCTGATGGGCGGGATGTAAACTGCCAACTGCCTCTCTGGAGTCGTGCATTGTGTTCCCTAAAACAAGTAAACTACAGAGCTACAGAGCCAAGGGCACTTCCAGTCTAGGGAATATACCTTTGGAAAACTGAAAATCAGTACGACAGAGCCACCCCATATTTAGGGCTGCACTGCTTACAAGAACCTCAACTTGGGTACACCTTAAGTATCCCACTAAAGATGAATATGGTTCAAAAAATTGTGGTACTTTTGTACGATGGAATATCCCTCAGCCATGAAATCAATGTCATAAGACCAGTAGCAGCAAAATGAGTGGATTCAGGTACGATGATTCTAAGTGAAATTAGTCACACAGAAAAAGAAACTTATCATAAGATATCACTTATGAAGGTCCTGTAAACATGGCTACACATGAACGGAGTTAGGAAAGATTACAGAGTAACTAATCTTATCATAAGGTATCACTCATAGCGGGAATGTACACATGACTACACATGAACTGAATGACAAACACAACAGATTCACACATTTAGAAAACATCTTCTGCCTGCTTAATGGGAAAGCCGAGGTGGGGTGATGCATAAAACCACAGTTTTAAATTAGCACAGATACCTTTATATAAACCATGTATGTAATAGACAACACCTACTCCCGGCACAATAAACTGGACTCAACACCCCCTATTCATTGCAGAGGAATATGTCTGACTCTAAGTATTTTAAAACATATGTATTCTCATGTCTCCATAAAGGAATCATATGTGTGTAAAACGGCATGAACACAGCACTGAAATTCAGTTAAACCCACTTATAAAAATAAATTTCAAAAGCAAAATGCAAAAACAGATAGAAAGTTTTAAAAACTACGTTCAGGGCCTGTGATGCAAGCTAGATTGACCACCTTTACACCCACAGCTGGATGAGACATAAGACTGGACACTTGGGGCTGACAAGATTGCTGAGGTTGTGTGAACAAAAGAACACCACTTAGAGCAATACTGTGTGCTATCCATTCTAGTGGTCCCAACTCTCCAGGTGTAAGGGAATCTTCCTACAGTTAAAACATGCATGGGAAACCCAGTGGATGGTACACTGTGTAATTGGGAAAGTTTTCTAAAAGGTACCTCATTTTTCTTTTGTCGTGCTCGGCTTCACCATTCCATCTGCATTACTAAAAATCTCCCCACTTGGAGTGTCAGCGCGTTTACACTCCCGTTATGCACAGTTTGCAAATTGTGCAGAGGATGAACAGGAAGAGGGGAAATAAATGAGAGATTAGCTGTAGGTGTTTGGATGGGCACATGTCACTCTAGTTTCCCATCAGGAAGAAGAATTAAACAAAGGCTCAGCCTGAAGCCCCGGAACCAGACTAGGGCCTAAAGCCATCCTGCGGTATTGCAGCCAGCTCACAAAGAGGCGAGTTGAAAAATGGAAATCAGGGGCACAGCAATTCACAAACTTGCAGAGTTATAAAGGACAACTATCATCCAGAAATATATTGAGGAAAGGCAGTGAAGAGGATTTGAATGCAAGGCACAATTGAAGGAAACCGATTTCAAGAGGTAGATTGGAGTCGTCTTTAAAGCACATGAAAAGCGACAGAATTTCGACAATGTTGACCTTGGCTGAAAAGGGATTATGTGTATTTTCTTGAATATATTCGGGAAAAAATGCATATGCCCTTTTTGGCCAAGCAAGCCCTCAGGCATTGCAAATCCACACTACAGAGAAGTGTCCCTTACCTCCAGTCAAAAGGGCCATCCACAAATAGTGTAAAAACCACAAATGCAGGACAGGCTATGGAGAAAAGGGAGCCTGGTTACGCCGATGGACAGGATGTAAATTGCCAACAGCCTCTCTGGAGAACTGTATGTTGTTTTCTAAAACAGAGCTACAGAGCATAGCACACTTCCACTCATGGGCGTGTATTTTGAGAAAACTAAAAATCCACAACACACAGCCAGCCCAAAGTTTAAGGCTGTTCTGTTTACAAGAACCTCGACTTCGGTACACTTTATATATCCCAGGAAAGGAAAAAAAAATGGATATAGATGTTGTGGTACTTATATACAATGGAATGTCACTCAGACATAAAATCAATGTCATAAGGCCAATAGCAGCATAATGAGTGGCTTTAGGTACGATCATGCTAAGTGAAATGAGCCACAAAGAAAAATAAATTTATTGTAATATATCACTTATAGAGGAAATGTAAACATGGCTACACATGAACTGAATTTCAAAAGAGAACAGAGTTACACATTTAGAAAACACACTTATGCCTCCCTAAGGGGAAAGGTGACATGGGCTGATGTGTAAAAGCAGAGTTTGAAATTAGCACAGATCGCATTCCATATACCAAATATGTAATAGACAAGACCTACTCCTTTCTCAATGAACTGGACACAAAACACCCTATTCACTGAAGAGGAATATATCTGACTGGTAATAACCTTGAAACCTATGTATTTATATGTCTGCATAATGGAATCAAGTGTATGTAGATTGGCATAAACACAGATCAATGGAACAGGACAGAAAGCCCAGAGATAAACCTACATACCTATGGCTATCTCATCTATGACAAAGGAGCTAAGGATATACAATGGAGAAAAGACAGTCTCTTCAGTAATTGGTGCTGGAAAAACTGGACCCCTACACATAAAAGAATGAAATTAGAACACTCCATAACACCATACACAAAAATAAACTCTAAATTGATTAGAGATCTAAATATAAGACCAGACACTATAAAACACTTAGAGGAAACCATAGGCAGAACACTCTATGACATAAATCACAGCAAGATCCTTTTGGACCCACCTCCTAGAGAAATGGAAATAAAAACAGAAATCAACAAATGGGACCTAATGAAACTTAAAAGCTTTTACACAGTACAGGAAAACATAAACAAGATGCAAAAACAATCCTCAGAATGGGAGAAAATATTTTCAAATGAAGCAATTGACAAAGGATTAATCTCCAAACTTTACAAGCACCTCATGTAGCTCAATATCACAAAAACAAACAACCCAATCCAAAAACGGGCAGAAGACCTAATAGACATTTCTCCAAAGAAGATATACAGATTACCAAGAAACACATGAAAGGATGCTGAACATCACTAATCATTAGAGAAATGCAAATCAAAACTACCGTGAGGTATCACCTCACAGCAATCAGAGTGGCAATCATCAAAAAAATCTACAAAACAATAAATGCTGGAGAGGCCTTTATAGGAGGAAAGGGAACACACTTGCACTGTGGGTGGGAATGTAAATTGATATGGGCACTAGGGAGAACAGTACGGAGGTTCCTTTAAATAACTAACAATAGAAGTACCATACGACACAACAATCCAACTACTGGTCATTTGCCTTGCGAAAACCATAATTTAAAAAGAGTTATGTACAAAAATTTTCATTGCAGCTCTATTTGCATTAGCCAGGACATGGAAGCAACCTAAGTGTCCATCGACAGATGAATGGATAAAGAAGATCTGGCACATATATACAATCAAATATTACTCAACCATAAAAAGAAGCAAAACTGAGTTATTTGTACTGAGGTGGATGGACTTAGAATCTGTCCTACACAGTGAAGTAAGTCTGAAAGGGAAAAACAAATACTGTATGTTAACAGAGATATATGGAATCTAATGAAGAAAAAAAAAAGATTTTGAAGAACCTAGTGGCAGGACAGGATTAAGGACACAGACATAGAGAAAGGACTTGAGGACACCGGAAGGGGGATGGGTAAGCTGGGACGAAGTGAGAGAGTGGCATGGACATAAATACATTACCAAATGTAACACCGATAGTTACTGGGAATCAGCCACATAGAACAGGGAGATCAGCTCGGTGCTTTTTGACCACATAAAGGGGTGGGATATGGAGTGTGGGAGGGAGATGCAAGAGGGAGGGGATCTGGTGATATTTGTATATGTATAGCTGATTCACTTTGTTATACAGCAGAAACGAACACTCCATTGTAAAGCAATTATACTCCAATAAATGTGTAAAAGGAAAAAAAAAAAAAGAAAGCCCAAGGATAAACCTACACACCTATGGTCAACTAAACTATGGCAAAGGAGGCAAGACTATACAATGGAGATAAGACAGTCTCTTCAATCATTGGTGCTGGGAAATATGGAGAGCTACATGTATAAGAATGAAATTAGAACACTCCCCAACACCATACATAAAAATATATTCAAAATGGATTAGAGACCTTAATGTAAGACCGGACAGTATAAAACTCTGAGAGGAAAACTTACGAAGGATACTCTGACGTAAATCACAGCAAGATCTTTTTTGATCCACCTCCTATAGCAATGAAATTAAAAAGAAATCTAAACAGATGGGACCTAATGAAACGTAAAAGCTTTTGCAAAGCAAAGGAAACTACAAACAAGACAAAAAGACAACCCTCAGAATGGCAGAATATATTTGCAAACGAATCAATGGACAAATGATTAATCTCCAATATATATAAACAGCTCATGCAGCTCAATAGTAATAAAACAAACAACCCAATACAAAATGGAAGATCTAAATAGACATTTCTTCCAAGAAGACATAGAGATGGCCAGTACGCACATGAAAATCTGCTCAACATCACTAATTATTAGAGAAATGGAAATCGAAACTACAATGAGGTATCACGTCACACCAGTTAGAATGGGCATCATCAGAAAATCTACAAACAACAAATGCTGGAGAGGGTGTGAAGAAAAGGAACCTTCTTCCACTATTGTTGGGAATGTAAATCGATACAGTCTCTATGGAGAACAGTATGGAGGTTCCTTAAAAAACTAAAAATAGAATTACCATATAATCCAGCTATCCCACTACTGGGCATATAACCAGAGAAAACCATAAATCAAAAAGACACATTCACCACAATTTTCATTGCAGCACTATTTACAATAGACAGGTAATGAAAGCAACCTAAGTGCCCACAGACAGAAGAATGGATAAAGACGTGGTACATATATACAATGGAATATTACTCAGCCATACATAGGAATGAAATTGGGTCATTTGTAGAGACCTTGATGGATCTAGAGACTGTCATACAGAGTGAAGTAAGTCAGAAAGAGAAAAACAAATATTGTATATTAATGCATATATGTGGAACCTAGAAAAATGGTACAGATGAACCAGTTTGCAGGGCAGAGATAGAGACAGATGTAGAGAACAAACATATGGACACCAAGGAGGGAACGCCATGTGAGGGTGGTGGTGGGATGAATTGGGAGACTGGGATTCACATGTGCACACTTATATGTATAAAATACATATCCAATAAGAACCTGCTGAATAAAAGAAATAAATTTAAAAAAATTAAAAATAAATAAATAACATTTAATAAAGTAAAACAGAAAAAAAATTTTCCCTTCACATAGACGTCTTTATATTAATGCATTATTTCCATGTTTATATCTCCAAATTAAAAAAAAGAGGAATAAATAAAATCTAACTTGAACCAAAAAGAAAAAAAAGGAAAATAAAACAGAACCCACCAGTTATACAGAGGAAAATCGTATCAGGGCACTTGCTCCAGTGGTAAAAAATTCTTATGTTGGTCAGAGGTGGGAAATCGTCTCCCATGCACTCAGCAGCGCTGCCCCCTAAAAGGAGCATCCTCATTGCAAAGCTGGGGGACTGTGTCGAGGCGTCTGTGAGTAAATGTGAGCTGAGCCCCAGTCCTGCTGCAGCTGAACTCTTCCGAACCTTTCCAGGTAAAACACCTGAATATGTACAAGCACTTGCAAGCCTTGAGGAAGGGCTGTGGAGCCACACTAGCGAGAGCACGCAGGCCGACTTGGTGCCTGCAGGCCAGCCAGAATGGTCCTGGCCCCAGATGCTCTTCTGGAATCTTTCCATTTCCCTGCCTGAGATACCCCTCCTGCCATGGCACCCACTGCATTTTACTTCCTCACCTCTGCCTGGGGAGAAATTCCAGTGGCAGGTATGGGTGACACATCCTCTTCTTTAGCAGGTGGCAGCCTGGCAACTCCTGCAGAAAGTCCAGCAGAGCCCAAATCACACTGGGCCACCCACAAAGCCACGGCCCCTCACTCCCTCCCACCACCCCAGCCCCGAAACTGCTGACGGGGCAGAGAATATGGCGTCAGTCACAGCTACAGGGGCTCTTGCTGACTGGAGAGGTGTTTATATTGACCTCAACCCAGGCACACCTGTGGGGTGGGGGCTGGCAGGCAGTGTCAGGCTGCCCAAATCAGCCAAACCTCACCCCTCAGGGGCTCACAGTTGCAGAAAATGAACCTTGCTAAACGGGTCAGTCCCAAGGAACAGGTGTGGGCCTTGAGAGTCAGGATAGACAAGGGGCTGCAGCTGCGTCTTGTTTTCTTATCATTTTATCTGGTCCATGAGTGGAAAACAACTTCAAGAAGACCCTATCCTAATGAGAGGAACCCAGGAGTCAGGGAGAGGAGTGATGGTGGGTGGAGACAGAGGCCTGGTGCCCTGGCTGCAGTGGAAGTGTCTGGAAGACCAGGCAGAGAGAGGCTGCACAGAGTGATAGCCAGGGTCACAGACCTGTCAGAGCTACTGTTTGTTAGTTCAAGTCCTGCTCTGAGGTGTTCTGTGTCAGCTGTGAGCGACAGGTGAGCTGGGGGTTCTCTGCAAGGTGGGCTATGTGCACAGTTCCTGTGTGTCCAGCCCTGCTGGGGTACCTGCCCAGGGGAGTTCCGTATCCTGGGAAGGGCCTGACTATGAGAGCCCCATGGGCTGCTGGGTAGCTTCACAGGTGAGCTCCATACCCTGGGAGGGACTTGAACACGAGAGCCCAGTGGGCTTTGGGGATGGGTGGTGCAGCCCAGGTGAGCTCCATATACTGGGATTGGCCTGACCACGAGAGCCCCATGGGCTGCTGGAGACCTGGTAAAGGATATCAGGACAGTTAGTGAAGCCACCGAGGATCTACATCTAGTAGATCCTATTTCCTACACACTGCTGCTCATTCTACCATCCACCAGGCCATGGCATTCTGTATTAGACTTCAATGATGCCTTCTTCTGTATTCCATTCATCTCAGAGTCACAAGAATTTTTGGCTTGTGAGTGGCAGGACACAACATGCAACAAAACCAATAATGCTGGGCCGTCCTGCCCCAATGGTTCAAAAATCCCCACACCATCATTGGGGAAATGTCCTCTAAAGACCTAAACGTTCTACCTCTGTAAAAGGGAACCCTCCTTCAATATGCAGATGACATTCTGATTGCCAGCCCTACTAAAGGCGCCTCGGAACTACCTAGCCAAGAAAGGATAGAAGGTGTCCAAGAAAAAGGCTCAAATATCCCAGGCTCAGGTGACTTGCCTGGGCTTCATTCTCACAGATATTCGGAGAAACGCATCCCAGGATAGGGAAGAAGCCATTTGCAGCCTTACCTCTTCTAAAACTAGAAGACAGCTTAGGGGTTCCTGGGGAGGCCAAGGTTTTCTGCATCTGGATCCCTAACTACAGTCTAATAGCTGGGCCTCTACCTGAAACACTGACACGAAAAGATGATGATCCTTTTGAATAGAATCCAGAAGCAGCCTTTCAAGAATGGAAAGAGCAGTCAATTCAGATCCTTGCCAAGGAACTCGCTTATTTAGCTAAACCCTTTGACCTTTACATACCCGGTCAAAGGTTAATTGCCCTTGGAGACTTAGTGCAAAAACAGGGACCACTTGAAATGGAGAAACACAAGAATGCCCTTCAGGTATGATAAACTATGGTCACCAAGGGCTTTGCCCACCGACTCATCAGGCCAGGATACTGGGTTATCTAAAAAGCTGGAAATCAGCAGCCCACAAGGCCAGCTCCCTCCTAAGGGAATAGGACCCCACGTCGTGATCCTAACCACCCATCATGTCCTGAAGTTGCAGGGGTCGCTCTGTGGACACACTGACCTCGAGAGAGGAGGCCCTCCAACTCCAACCTCCAGAGAGACAAATGGGGGCAACGGGCCCCCAAGATGACTCGTGTGACCATCACTTGACCTGGAGTTTCTCTCAGAAAACAACAAGACTGTGCCCCGAAAGAGCAGACTACTGCTTGCAGGACTTACTTCACCCAGAGGGGAGCTAATAAGCTTGGCGGGGGAAACGTATATCACGCTTTCACCATAGAAAACCCTACAGACACCGCGGTGATGGTGGCCAATATGACCGGCTGGACTGCTGGCTACTTCAAAAGGCCTTTGACTCAGTGGACGTCATGGTCCTGGATCACCACTGACCCTGGACTGTCTGGGAGTTGCACGGGCAGGGCTCTGACACATGGTGCTGTTTG
The DNA here is from genome assembly GCF_964341445.2 of Mesoplodon mirus. NCBI lineage: Eukaryota > Metazoa > Chordata > Mammalia > Artiodactyla > Ziphiidae > Mesoplodon > Mesoplodon mirus. Next base: position 41,088 of record NW_028294576.1, read on the forward strand.
TACATTAATTCAGGGACCTAATTAAAGAAAGCACAGACTACTGGTCAGAGCATCTAGGCTGGCAAAAAAGTCACCTAATGTCACTGAACAAATGTGGGGTGGGGTGAAACCTGCCACCACAGCATCTCTGTGCATCTCTTTCCTGGACCCTTAAAGGTCATTAGAATCTATAACACTTCCAATGCTAGTGCTCAGGCGGACGATAAGTGAGGCAGGAGGCTTTGGGACAATCAACCTCACCTGGAGGCTGGTGGGGAGACGTTTTGCCCCTCCCCCTAGGTATCAGGGCTCCCACCACAGCATGAAGCACTTACAAAAGAGGGGTCTTCACACTCAACACCCCAAGAATGAGGAACGGAACAAAAAGCAGAGGAGGTGTTCGTCTCTGGCAACGTTCATTAAAAATTCCTGGGATATAAAAAGAGAATCTGGGCAATAAAATAAAGTCTAACCTGTTTTTCCTTTGTGCTTTGTCTAATTTCACATGCTCCTAGGGTTCCGCATGCAGAGGTCCCACACCCGGCACTTCAGACCCGACTTCCTAGTGCAGAATGGCTGGGTCGACACCTCAGCTAGCGGAGTCCCATGCAGACTGCACGGCATAGAGCCTGAGCTGCAGCCAACCCAGCCCTCGAGACCTCCATCCCCTAACTCCCACTGACGCTGCCGGGATCCCTACTCAACAGCCCAGCCCACAGCCCGTGGGGGAGTGCACACTCTCACCTCTCCATTCGGTTTTCAAAATAATGTTTCCTTTGCTTCTGAACCAAACTCAGTCTTGATCTGTTGGCTCCAATGACACTGGGCACGGGGACTACTGTTGGGGTCCCCTCTGGAGGATCAGTAACAGAAATTGAGAACTTTGTAACTTCATTGAACAGATGTGTGAGCCAAACTGTAGTTAACATAGAACAGTGTATAATGCTCGGGTAAAATAAGATTTTTCTAAGACTTATATTTGTTATTTCCATCACTTTACTATAAGCAAGTTCAGTGAAGACGTCTGTCTTATTTGTCAGGTCAACATTAGAGAAATGAAGTGATTTATTTCCATGGATGTACATCGAATACTCTTGGCTGAAGCTTCAATCTTGTTTTGAATGCTTTTCCATTGAAAAGGATGCCACTCTTTCAGCTCCCCCATTTCTGAGAAGTATAAAATCTTATAATTTATTATTACCAAAGGGGAAAGGTAGGAGAAGGGATAAATTAACAGTTTGGGATTAACACATACACACTGCTATGTATAAAATAGATCATCAACATGGAACTACTGTATAGCACAGGGAACTACACTGAATATTTTGCAATAACCTATAAGGGGAAATAATCTGAAAAAGAATCGATATTTTTATTGACATCATCTATCAATGACAGATAAAATGTAACCTAAGCAAGGCCGATGGTGAGTGCTTCTGAACCTGAAGATTTCAATCATCTAAAGTTTGGGCTCTGCCTATTTCCCAAGGCCCTTAATGGACATACGTGTAGCCGTAGCTTAAAAATTCCCCAGTTTGGGGTTCGGGGAGGCACTGATTTGTCAAAATCCCTGGTGTTCTCCTTCCATGCACGGGACCCTTCCTACAGCTAAAACATGCCTGTCACACCTAGAGTATGGTACACCATTTGATCGGAAAGAGTTTGGAAAAGGCACCTCATCTCCTCATCGCCTGGTGCTCGGGTTCACCCCTCCAGCATCTTTCCTAACAATCTCCTCACTTGGGGATATCAGCAACGTCAACATCCTGTTGCACACAGTTTGGAATCTGTCCAGAGGATGAAGCGGAAGGATGAGAAAAATTTAGAGACAAGTCTTAGGTGTTCGGACAGGCACATGCCACTCTAATTTCCAATCCGGAAGACAAATTCATCAAAGGCTAGAATTGCCCATGGAAACAGAATAGGGCTAGAGGAAATCCCGCTGTTTTGTGTCCAGTTTCCAAAAACACAAGTTGAAAAATGGAACTCAGGGGCACTAAAATTCATGAAACTGCAGAGTTGAAAATATCTATTGTTGAAAAATGTCTTGAGGTAAGTCACAGAAAAGGACTTATATGCAAGGGAGAGTGGCAGGAATCAGATTTGAAGAGGTAGAAAGGTCTCCCCATTAAAGCACAAGAAAAGGGGCTGAACATCGCCAATGATGCAGTTGGCCCAAAATGGCGTATGCATTTTTTTCTGAATATATTCAAGTAAAGGCCATTCACACTTTTTATCCAACCAAACAGGTGGGCACTGGAAATCAATACTACAAAATGTATCACTTCACATCAGTCAGAAGGGCCATCCACATAAAGCGTAAACACCAGAAATGCAGGACAGGTTGAGGAGAAAAGGGAGCCCTGTGAGGATGATAGTGGAAATGTAATTTGCCAACGGCCACTCTGGAGAAGTGTATTGTGTTTGCTAAAACATCTGAAAACTGAGCTACAGAGCATAGGGCACCTGCACTCATGGGCGTGTACCTTGGGAAAAACAAAAATGGACAGAAAACAGGCACCCCAACGTTTACCACCTCTCTGTTAAAAAGGGCCTCCACTTGGATATAACCTAAATGTCCCTGGAAGGATAAAATGGATAAAAGAGTTGGGGTACTTATGTAGAGTGGAATATTACTCATCCAGAAATCAATGAAATAAGGCCAGTTGTAACAACTCTGGAGGAGTTACATACGATCATTCTAAGTGACACATGTCAGAAAGAAAAAGACACATATCATAAGATGTCACTAAAAGGTGGAATCAAACATGGCTACACATGAAATAAACTACAAAACAGAAACATAGTCAAATATGTAGAAAATAGACATAAGGCTGCTAAATGGGAAAGGTGGGGAATGGTGAGGTATTATCCAGGAGGTTGAAATTAGCAAAGATACCATTCCAAGTACCGAACTGAATAACTGGCAAGGCCTACACGGTACCTCAAATAACTGCACTCAGCCCACTCAAGTCACTGGAAAATAATACATATGACTCGTAGGCATCTGAGAAAGAATTTATTGTTGTCACACAGTACATGAATCAAGTGGATGTACAGCAGCAAAAAACAGAGCTTTGAAAATCAGCTGTAACCAATATAAAAATAAATTTAAAAATATTTATAAAAACGGTGAGACAGACAAAAATTCTTACAACTTTTGTTGAAGGGCTACGATGTAACATGGATTGAACACATGTAGACCCACAGCAGGATGATATATAAGGCTGGAAGCTATGCACGCTAAGAGATGTTAGAGAGGCTGGGTGAGGAAATGCAGACCTTTTAAAGTAATACTGCCTTGTACCCATTCCATGGGTCCGAAATCTGCACTTTCAAGGGAATCTTCTGACAGTGAAAACATGCCTGGGAAACCGAGATGAATGTACACCGTGTGCTCAGGAGAGGTGTCTAAAATGCACCTCATTTTTGATCTCCTGGTGCTGGGGATCGCCATTCCAGCCACATTACTAACAATCTCCCAACTTGGAGAATCAGGACCTTTAACCTCCTGTTTCACACAGTTTGCAAATTTTGCAGAGGATAAATGGGAAGAGGAGGAACCAATGAGAGATTAGCTGAAGTAGTTTTGACAGGCACATGTCACTCTAATTTCCCATTAGGAAGAAGAATTAACCAAAGGCTCAGCCTGCCTCCCCAGGATCAGAATAGGGCCGGAATCAATCCAATGGTTTGGCAGTCAGCTCACAAAAAAAGCGAGTTGCAAAATGGAGCTCAGGAGGAGACAATTCAAAGACCTGCAAAGATATAAATGATAACCAACGTCCAAAAATATATTCAGGTAAGGCAACGAAGAGGTTCTGAATGAGAGGCAGAATTGCAGGAAACATTTTTCAAAAGGTAGATTGTACTCACATTTAAAGCATATGAAAAGCAGCAGAATTTCTAAAATGATGCAGTTGGGCAAAAGGGTGTATGCCTTTTTGTCGTGAATATCTTCAGGAAAAAAACACATACAGAGTTTTTGGCCAACCAAGCAAGAGGGAAATGCAAATCCGCACAATAAAGAAGTCTCAATTTCCACTGCTCAGAAAGTCCATCCAAAAAATGTGTACAAATCAAAAATGCAGGAGAGGCCATGGGAAACAGGGAGACTAGTCACGCTGATGGGTGGGGTATAAATATCCAAGAGCTACTCTGAAGAAGTGTATGCTGTTTCCTAAAACATCTAAAATACAAAGCCCCCGAGCAAAGGGGACTTCAACTCATGGACATATAACTTGGGAAGAGTAAATATCAACAAGACACAGGCACCACAATGTTTAGGGCTGCTCTGCATACAAGAACCTCAACTTCGGTACACCTAAATTATCCCAGGAAAAAAAGAAATGCATAAAGGACTTGTGGTAATTTTGTACAACGGAATATCACTGAGACGTGAAATCAATGTCATAAGGCCAGTAGCAGCATAATGAGAGGATTTAGGTATGATGATTCTAAGGGAAATTAGTCACACAGAAAAAGAATCTTATCATAAGATATCACTTACAGAGGGAATGTCAACATCACAACACATGAACTGAATTAGGAAAGAGAGCAGCGTCTCACATTTAGAAAACACTCTTATGCCTCCTTAAGGGGAAAGGAGAGGTGGGGTGATGCATAAAACCAGAGTTTGATATTAGCACAGGTACCATTCCATAAACCAAATACAGAATAGACAAGACCTACACCTTCCTCAGTGAACGGGACTCAAAACCCTATTCCCCACAGAGGAATATATCTGATTAGTAAGAATCTTAAAACCTATGTATTGATATGCCTCTGTAAGGGAAACAAGTGTGTCTAGACCGTCATAAACACGTCAGTGAAAATCAGCTCAACCCCATTATAAAAATGAATTTCAAAAACAAAACAAAAAAAACAGCGAAATTCTTACACAATTCATTCAGGGGTTCTGATGAAACCTAGAATGACCCTACCTGCAAAGACAGCTGGATGAGACATAAGGCTGGACACTTGGGACTGAGAAGACTGGTGAGATTGGGAGAGAAAGTGCAAACCCTTTAAAGTAGTAATGCATGCCACCGTTCCATGGGTCCCAAATTTCCAGGTAGAAGGGAATATCACTATAGTTATAACATGTATGGGAAACCTAGAGTATGGACACCCTGTGATGGTGAAAGGTTTCTGAAAGTCTCCTACTTTTTCCTCTCCTTGTGCTACAGTTTGGCCTTCCAACAACTTTACTATCAATCTCCCAATTTAGGAGAGTCATCCCCTATAACCTCCTGGTTCGCACAGTTTGCTAATTGTGCAGAGGATGAAAGGGAAGAGGGAGAACCAATCAGAGAGTAGATGTAGGCATTTGGATGGACACATGTCACTCTAAATTCACATTAGGAAGAAGAATTAACCAAAGCCTCAGCTACCCACAGGGAACCAGTATAGCCACCCCTGGAACCAGTATAGGTCCTGAAGCAAAATTGTGGATTTGCGGTCAGCTCCCAAAAATGGGATTTGAAAATTGGAGCTCAGGGGCAAAGCAAATCAAAAACCTGCAGATTTATAAAGGACTACTCTCTTCCAAAAATCTGTTGAGGGAAGGCAACAAAGCGGACTTGAAAATGAGGCAGAATTGCACAAAACATATTTCAAGAGGTAAATTGGAATCGCCTTTAAAGCACAGGAAAGGCATCACAACTTCGAGAATGATGCACTTGGCCAAAAACAGTGTATGACTTTTATCCTGAATATATTCAGGAGAAAAGGCAGAGGCCCTTTTTGGCCAATCAATCAAGCACACAACGCAAATCCACACTACAAAAAATTGTCGCTTCCCACCAGTCAAAAAGGGCATCCGAAAATCTGTAAAAACCAGAAAGGCAAGATAGAGATGACAAGGGCATAAAGCAATATGATCCCAAGGGTCATGGAGGATTGTGATGACAAGCACATGGAGCATTGTGATGACAAGATTATGTATCATTTTGCTGACAAAGGCATTGTAATGACAAGCGTCATGGAGCACTGTGATGTCAAGCGTCATGGAGCATTGTGATTAAAGGGTTCATGGAGAATTGGGATGACAAGGGCATGGAGCATTTTGATGACAAGCGTCCCGGATCATTGTGTTGTCAGGGTTCATGGAGCGTTGTCATGACAGTGGTCATGGAGCATTGTTATGACAGAGGTCATGGAGCATTGTGATGAAAACGTCATGGAGCATTGGGCTGAAAATGTTCATGGAGTATTGTGATGACAGGGGTCAAGGAGCATTGTGATGACAAGGGACTGGAGCACTGTGATGAGAAGACCATGGAGCCATGTGATGACAAGTCTCATGGAGCATTCTGATGAAAAGGGTCATGGAGCTTTGTGATTACAGGGGTCTTGGAGCATTGTGATGACAAGATTATGTATCATTTTGCTGACAAAGGCATTGTGATGACAAGGTTCATGGAGCACTGTGATGACAAGTGTCATGGAGCATTGTGATTAAAGGGTTCATGGAGCATTGGGATTACAAGGGCATGGAGCATTTTGATGACAAGCGTCCCGGATCATTGTGTTGTCAGGGTTCATGGAGCATTGTCATGACAGTGGTCATGGAGCACTGTTATGACAGAAGTCATGGAGCATTGTGATGAGAACGCCATGGAGCATTGGGCTGAAAATGTTCATGGAGTACTGTGATGACAGGGGTCAAGGAGCATTGTGATGACAATGTACTGGAGCACTGTGAGGAGAAGACAATGGAGCCATGTGATGACATGTCTCATGGAGCATTCTGATGAAAAGGATCATGGAGCATTGTGATTACAGGGGTCTTGGAGCATTGTGATGACAAGGGCATTGAATATTGGGATGAGAATGTCATGGAGCGTTCTGTTGACATGCATCATGGAGCTTTGTGATGACAAGGGCATGGAGCATTGTGATTACAGGGGTCTTGGAGCACTGTGAGGAAAATGGCATGTAACATTGTGATGGAAAAGGCATGTAGCCTTGTCATGACAGGGTTCAAGGAGCATACTGATGACAAGTGTCAGGGACCATTGTGATGACAAGGGTATTGAGCATTGTGATGGCAAATGTCATGGAGCATTGCGATTAGAAGACCATGGATAATTGTGATGACGAGCGTTATGGGGAGCTGTGATGACAAGTGTTAGGGAATATTGTCATCACAAGGATTTGGAGCATTGTGATGACAGAGGTCATAGAGCATTTTGATTTCATTGTGATGACAATAGCATGAAGCATTATGATGATGTGCATTGGTGCATTGTGATGACAGCGTTCATGGAGCATTGAGATGAAAAGGGGCATGGAGCATTATGATTAGAAGAGTCTTGGATCACTGTGATGAAAAGGGCATGGAACATTGGTCTGAGATGTTTCATGGATTATTGTGATGAGAGGGGGCAAGGAGCATTGTGATAACAATGGCACGGAACACTGTGATACATGGTTCATGGAGGATTGTAATGACAAGCGTATGGAGCATTGTGAGAAGAATGGCATCGAGCATTGTGATGAAAAGCATCATGGATCCTGTGATGACAAGGGCTAGGAACGATGTGATGAGAGGTTTTTGGAGCATTGTGATGACAATGGCATGGAGCATTGTGATGCCAAGGGTCAGGGAGTTTTGTGATGACAAAGGTCATGGAGCATTTTGATGACAAGGGTGTGGTGAATTCTCTTGTGAAGGGCAGGGAGCATTGTGATGACAGGGTCATGGAGCAATTTGATGAAAAGTGTCATGGAACATTTTGATGACAGGGGTTATGGAACATTGTGATGTCAGGAGTCATGGAACATTTTCATGACGGTGTTGTTGACCATTGTGATGACAGGGGAGTGGGTGTATTGTGATGACTAGTGAGGGAACATTTTGATATCATTCGTGAGAGAGCATTTTGATAAGAAGTGCATGGAGCATTGTGATGACAAGTTTTATGGAGCATTGTGATGAAAAGGTTGTGGAGCATTGTTATGACAAGGACATGGCGCATTGTGATGACATGTGTCATGGAGCCCTGTGCTGACAAAGGCATGGAGCATTGTGATGAGAAGGGTCAACGAGCATTGTGATGAAAATTTCATGGAGCATTTTGGTGACAAAGGTCACAGAGCCTTGTGATGACGAGGGCATGGACCATTGTGATGACAAAGGTCATGAAGCATTGTGATGACTGGAGTCATGGAGCATTGTGATGACAGGGTTCATAGAGCATTGTGATGAAAAGGCAATGATCATTGTGATGACAGGGGCATGGAGCATTGGCCTGACATGTTTCATGGATTATTGTGATGACAGTGGGCATGGTGCAATGTGATGACAAGGCATGGAGCATTGTGATGAGAAGGTCATGGAGTATTTTGAAGACAGGTCTCAGGGAGCATTGTGATGACATATGTCATGGTCCATTGCGATGACAATGGAATGGAACATTGTGATGCCAAGTGTCATGGAGGATTGTGATGACAAATGTAATGGAGCATTTTGATGACATGGGCTTGGAGCATTGTGATGACAAGGGACATGTAGCATTGTGATGACAAGGGCATCGAGCATTGTGATGACAAGGGCCATTGAGAATTTTGATGACAAGTTCATGAAGCATTGTGATGAGAAGCACATGGAGCTTCCTATGACAGTGGTCATGGAGCATTGCGATGACAAGTGCATAGAGAATTGTGATGACAAATCATGTAACACGGTGATGAGAACTGTCATGGAGCATAGTGATGCCAAGAACGAGGAGAATTGTGATGACAGGGGACATGGAGCATTGTGATGACCAGGGCATGGAGCATTGTGATGGCAAGACCGTGGAGCATTGTGATGACGAGCGTCATGTAGCACTGTAATGACAAGGGGAATGGAGCATTGTGTTGACAGTGGCCATGGAGCATTGTGATGACAAGGGTCATGGAGCATTTTGATGACAAGGGCGTAGAGCATTGTGATGAGAAGACCATGGATAATTGTAATGACAAGCGTCATGGAGCACAGTAATGACAACGGGTATGGAGCATTGTGATGACAGTGGCCATGGAGCATTGTGATGACAAGTGTCCTGGAGCATTCTGATGACAAGCTTGTGGAGTATTGTGACGACAATGGCATGGAGCATTGTGATGAAAACGGTATGGAGCATTGTGATGAAAATGGCATGAAGCCATTTCATGACAGGTTTCAAGGAGCATTCTGACGACAAGTGTCAGGGAACATTGTGATGACAAGTGTATTGAGAATTGTGATGAAAAAGATCATGAAGCATTTTGACGAAAAGGACATGGAGTATTGTGATGACAGGCATCATGGAGCGTTGTGATGACAAGTGTTATGGAACTTTGTGATAACAAGGGTTTGGAGCATTGTGATGATAGAAGTCATGGATCATTTTGTTTTCAAGGAGCATGGAGCATTGGGATGACAAGGGCATGAAGCAATGTGATCCCAAGATTCATGGAGGATTGTGATGACAATGGTAAGGGAGTATTGTGATGACAAGCAAATGCAGCATTTTGATGACAAGGTCATGTAGCATTTTGCTGACACAGGCATGGAGCATTGTGATGATAAGGGTCATAGAGCACTGTGATGAGAAGCATCACGGATCATTGTGATTACAGGGGTCATGGAGCATTGGGATGACAAGGTCATGGATCATTGTGATGACAACGGTTATGGAGCATTGGGCTGAAAATGTTCATGGAGCATTGTGATGACTAGGGAATGGAGCACTGTGATGACAAGAGTCCCGGATCACTGTGTTGTCACGGGTCATGGAGCGTTGTGATGAGAGTGGTCATGGAGCATTGTGATGATAGGGATCATGAAGCATTGTGATGAGATGTTCCTGGAGAATTGGACTGAAAATATTCAGGAAGTATTGAGAGGACATGGGTCATGGAGCATTGTGATGACAAGGGAATGGAGCATTGTGATGAAAAGTTCCTGGAGAATTGTGATGAGAAGACCATGGAGCCTTGTAATAACATGTCTCATGGAGCATTCTGATGAAAAGGGGCATGGAGTATTGTGATTACAGGGGTCTTGGGGCATTGTGATGAAAAGGGCATGGAGCATTGTGATTACTGGTGTCTTGGAGCATTGTGATGAAATTGGCATGGATCATTGTTATGAAAATGGTATGGATCCTTGTCATGACAGGCTTCCAGGAGCATACTGATGACAAGTGTCAGGGAGCATTGTGATGACAAGTGTATAGAGCACTGTGATGACAAAGGTCATGGAGCACTGTGATGAGAAGACCATGGATAATTGTGATGATGAGCGTCATGGGACATTTTGATGATAAGTGTTATGGAACATTGTAATCAAAAGGATTTGGAGCATTGTGATGAGATAGATCATCAAATATTTTGATTTTATTGTGATGACAATAGCCTGAAGCATTATGATGATGGGCATGGTGCATTTTGATGACAGGGTTCATGGAGCATTGAGATGCAAATGTGCATGGAGCATTGTGATTAGAGGGTTCATGGAGTTTTGTGATGACAATGGCATGGAGCATTGAGATGCCAAGGGTCATGGATCCTTGTGATGACAAAGGTCATGGAGCATTTTGATGACAAGGGCGTGGTACATTGTGATGAGAAGGGCAGGGAGTATTGTGATGACAGGGTTATAGAGCAATTTGATGAAAAGGGTCATGGAATATTTTGATGACAGTTGTTATGGAACATTGTGATGTCAGGGGTCATTGAGCATTTTGAGGAAAATTGTTATGGAGCATTTTGATGACAGGGGTTATGGAACATTGTGATTTCAGTGGTCATCGAACTTTGTGATGATATGTGCATGTAGCATTGCAAAGACAGAAGTCATGGAATATTGTGATGACAGGGGTGAGGGAGTATTGTGATGAATAGTGATGTAACATTGTGATATCAGTGTTGAGAGAGCATTTTAATGAGAAGTGCATGGAGAATTGTGACGACAAGTTTTATGGAGCATTGTGGTGACAAGATTGTGGAGCACTGTGATGGAAAGTGCAGGGTGCATTGTGATGACGAGGGTCATGGAGCATTGTGCTGAGAAAGGCATAGAGTATTGTGATGACAAGGGTCAAAGAGCATTGTGATGAAAAGTTCATGGAGCATTGTGGTTAAAAAGGTCACAGAGCCTGCTGATGATGAGGGCATGGACCATTGTGATGACAAAGGTCATGAAGCATTGTGATGAATGGAGGCATGGAGCATTGTGATGACAGGGGTCATGGAACATTGTGATAACAAGGGCATGGAGCCTTGTGATGACACGGGAATGGAGCATTGGTCTAATAAGTTTCATGGATTATTGTGATGAGAGTTGGCATAGAGCATTGTGTTGATAAGGGCATGGAACACTGTGATACATGGGTCATGAAGGATTGTAATGACAAGGTCATGGGGCATTGTGATGAGAAGGGCATCGAGCATTTTGATGACAAGTGTCATGGAGCTTTGTGATGACAAGGGCATGGAGCAATGTGATGAGAGGGTTCATGGAGCATTGTGATGCCAAGTGTCATGGCGCTTTGTGATGACAAATGTCATGGAGCATTTTGATGACAAGTGCATGGTGCACTGTGATGATAAGGGCTGGGAGTATTTTGATGACAGGGTCATTCAGCAATATGATGGAAAGTGTATTGGAACATTTTGATGACAGGGGTTATAGAATATTGTGATGTCAGGGGTCATGGAACATTTTGATGATAAAGGGATGTAGCATTGTGATGACAGGGGTCATGGGACATTGTGATTACAGTAGTGAGGGAGTACTGTGACAACTAGTGTTGGAACACTGTGATATCTCTGGTGAGAGAGCATTTTGATGAGAAGTGTATGGAGCATTGTGATTACAAGGTTTATGGAGCATTGCAATGAAAATATTCTGGACCGTTGTGATGAAAAGCGAATGGCACATTGTGATGACAAGGGTCATGGAACATTTTTCAGACAAAGTCATGGAGCATTTTGATGACAATGGTCACGGAGCATTGTGATGAAAACGGAATGGGGCATTGTGATGAAAAAGGTATGGAGCCTTTTCGTGACAGGGTTCAAAGAGCATTCTGATGACAAGTGTCAGGGAGCATTGTGATGACAAGTGTACTGAGCATTTTGATGCCAAATGTCATGGAGCACTGTGATGAAAAGGGCATGGAATTTTGTGATGACAGGCATCATGGAGCATTGTGATGACAAGTGTTATGGAACACTGGGATCAGAAGGGTTTGGAGCATTGTGATGACAGAGGACATGGATCATTTTGATTTCAAGGCACATGGAGCATTGTGATGACAAGGGCATGAAGCAATCTGCTCTCAAGGTTCATGGAGGATTGTGATGACAATGGAAATGGAGTATTGTGATGACAAGCGCATAGAGCATTGTAATGACAAGGTCATGTAGCATTTTGCTGACAAAGTCATGGAGCATTGTGATGACAGGTGTCATGGAGCACTGTGATGACAAGGCCACGGAACATCGTGATGGCAGGGGTCATGGAACATTGTTATGACAGGGGTAATGGAGCATTGTGATGGCAAGGGCATGGAGCATTGTGATGAGAAGGCCATGGAGCATTCTGATGACATGTGTCATGGAGCTTTGTGATGACAAGGGCATGGAGCAATGTGATGAGAGTGTTCATGGAGGATTGTGATGACAATGACATGGAGCACTGTGATGCCAAGGGTCATGGATCTTTGTGATGACAAAGGTCATGGAGGATTTTGATGACAAGGGCGTTGTGCATTGTGATGAGAAGGGCAGGGAGCATTGTGATGACAGGGTCATGGAGCAATTTGATGAAAAGTGTCATGGAACATTTTGATGACAGGGGTTATGGAACATTGTGATGTCAGAGGTCATGGAGCATTATGATGAAAAGGGTCATGGAGCATTTTGATGACAGGGGTTATGGAGCATTGTGATGTCAGGGGTCATCGAACATTGTGATGATAAGTGCATGTAGCATTGTGATGACAGGGGTCATGGAACATTGGGATAACAGGGGTGAGTGAGTATTGTGACGAATAGTGATGTAACATTGTGATATCTGTGGTGAGAGAGCATTTTGATGAGAAGTGCATGGAGCATTGTGATGACAAGGTTTATGGAGCATTGTGATGACAAGCTTGTGGAGCACTGTGATGACAAGCGCATGGTGCATTATGATGACATGTGTCATGGAGCATCGTGCTGACAAGCGCATGGAGCATTGTGATGACAAGGGTCACGGAGCATTGCGCTGAGAAAGGCATAGAGCATTGTGATGACAAGGAACAAAGAGCACTGTGATGAAAAGTTCATGGAGCATTGTGATTACAAGGGTCATGGAGCATTGTGATGACAAGGGCATGGAGCATTGTTCTAATAAGTTTCATGGATTATTGCGATGACTGTTGAAATGGTGCATTGTGGTGACAAGGGCATGGAGCATTGTGATGACCAGGTCATGCAGTATTGTGAAGAGAGGTGTCAGGGAGCATTGTGATAACATATGTAATGTCCCATTGTGATGACAATCGCATGGAGCATTGTAATGCCAGGTGTCATGGAGGATTCTGATGACAAAGGTAATGGTGCATTGTGATGACAGTGGCTTGGAACATTGAGAGGACAAGGTCAGGGAGCATTGTGCTGAAAAGTGCATGGAGAATTGTGATGACAAGGGTCATGGAACATTCTCATGATAAACTTGTGGAGTTTTTTGATGACAGTGGCGTGGAGCATTGTGATAAAAACGGCATGGGGCATTGTGTTAAAAAAGGCATGGAGCCTTTTCGTGACAGGGTTCAAGGAGCATTCTGAGGACAAGTGTCAGGGAGCATTGTGATGACAAGTGTATTGAGAATTGTGATGACAAAGGTCATGGAGCATTGTGATGAAAAGTGCATGGTGTATTGTGATGACAGGCATCATGGAGCGTTGGGATGACAAGTTTTATGGAACATTGTGATCACATGTGTTTGGAGCATTGTGATGACAGAGGTCATGGATCATTTTGATTTCAAGGAGCATGGAGCATTGTGATGACAAGGGCATGTAGCAATGTGATCCCAAGATTCATGGAGGATTGTGATGACAATGGTAATGCAGTATTGTGATGACAAGCGCATAGAGCATGGTAATGACAAAGTCATGTAGCATTTTGCTGACAAAGGCATGGAACATTGTCATGACAGGTGTCATGGAGCACTGTGATGAAAAGCGTCACGGAGCATTGTGAATACAGGGGTCATGGAGCATTGGGATGACAAGGGCATGGATCATTGTGATGACAAGGTTCATGGAGCATTGGGCTGAAAATGTTCATGGATTATTGTGATGACAGGGGTCATGGAGCATTGTGATGACAGAGGTCATGGAGAATATTGATTTCATTGTGCTGACAATAGCCGGAAGCATTATGATGATGGGCATGGTGCATTGTGATGACAGGTTTCATGGAGAATTGAGATGAAAAGGGGCATGGAGCATTGTGATTACTGGGGTCTTGGAGCACTGTGATGACAAGGGCATGGAGCATTTTGATGAGAAGGACATGGAACATTCTGATGGCATGTGTCATGGAGCTTTGTGATGACAAGGGCATGGAGCATTGTGATTACAGGGGTCTTGGAACATTGGGATAACAAGTGTCATGGAGCCTTGTGATGACAAGGCCGTGGAATAATTTGATGGCAGGGGTCATGGAGTATTGTTATGACAGGAGTAATGGAGCATTGTGATGAGAAGGGCATGGAGCATTGTGATTACAAGGTTTATGGAGCATTACCATGACAAATTTGTGGATCGTTTTGATGAAAATCACGTAGCACATTTTGATGACAATTGTCATGGAGCATTTTTCTGACAAACACATAGAGCATTTTGATGGCAAGGTCACGGAGCATTGTGATGAAAAGTTCATGGAGCATTTTGGTTATAAAGGTCACAGAGCCTTGTGATGATACGGGCATGGAACATTGTGATGACAAATGTTATGAAGCATTGTGATGACTGGAGTCACGGAGCATTGTGATGACAGTGGTCATGGAGCATTGTGATGACAAGTGCATGGAGCATTGTGGTGACAGGGGCATGTAGCATTGGTCTGAGAAGTTTCATAGATTATTTTGATGACATTGGACATGGTGCATTGTGATGACAAGGGCATGGATCATTGTGATGAGAAGGTCATGGAGTATTGTGCAGACAGGTGTCAGGGAGCATTGTGATGACATATGTCATGGTCCATTGCAATGACAATGGCAGGGAGCATTGTGATGCCAAACGTAATGGAGGATTTTGATGACAAATATAATGGAGCATTGTGATGACTAGGGCTTGGAGCATTATGATGACAAGGGCCATTGAGAATGTTCAGAACAAGGTCGTGAAGCATTGTGATGACAAGGTCCTGGAGCATTGTGATGAGAAATCCATAGAGACTTGTGATGATAAATCTCATGGAGCATACTGATGAAAAGGGGCATTGACCATTGTGATTACAGGGGTCTTGGAACATTGTGATTACATGGGCATGGAGCATTGTGAGGAGAAGGCCAAGGAGCATTCTGAAGACATGTTTCATTGAGCTTTGTGATGACAAGGGCATGGAGCATTGTGTTTAAAGGCGTCTTGGAGCATTGTGATGAAAAGGGCATGGATCATTGTGATGAAAAAGGCATGGAGCCTTGTCATGACAGGGTTCAAGGAGCATACAGACAACAAGTGTCAGGGAGCATTTTGATGACAAGTGTATTGAGCATTGTGATGACAAAGTTCATGGAGCATTGTGATGAGAAGACCATGGATAATTGTGATGACGAGTGTCATGGGTCACTGTGATGACAAGTGTTATGGAATATTGTGATCACAAGGGTTTGGATCATTGTTATGCCAGAGGTCATGGAGCATTTTGATTTTATTGTGATGACAATAGCATGAAGCATTATGATGATGGGCATGGTGCATTGTGATGACAGGGTTCATGGATCATTGAGATGAAAAGGGGCATGGAGCATTGTGATTACAGGGGTCTTGGAGCATTGTGATGAGAAGGGTCACGGAGCCTTGTGATGACAAGGCCACGGAACATCGTGATGGCAGGGGTCATGGAGCATTTTTATGATAGGGGTAATGGAGCATTGTGATGGCAAGCGCATGGAGCATTGTGATGAGAAGGCCATGGAGCATTCTGATGACCTGTGTCATGGAGCTTTGTGATGAAAAGGGGATGGAGCAATGTGATGAGAGCGTTCATGGAGCATTGTGATGACAATGACATGGAGCATTGTGATGCCAAGGGTCATGGATATTTGTGATGACAAAGGTCATGGAGCATTTTGATGACAAGTCCGTTGTGCAATGTGATGAGAAGGGCAGGGAGCATTGTGATGACAGGGTCATGGAGCAATTTGATGAAAAGGGTTATGGAACATTTTGTTGAGAGGGGTTATGGAACATTGTGATGTCAGGGGTCATGGAGCATTTTGATGTAAATGGTCATGGAGCATTTTGATGACAGGGGTTATGGAGCATTGTTATGTCAGGGGTCATCGAACATTGTGATGATAAGTGAATGTAGCATTGTGATGACAGGAGTCATGGAAAACTATGATATCAGGGGTGAGGGAGTATTGTGAAAAATAGTGATGTAACATTTTGATATCTGTGGTGAGAGAGCATTTTGATGAGCAGTGCTTGGAGCATTGTGATGACAAGATTGTGGAGCACTGTGATGACAAGCGCATGGTTCATTGTGATGACATGTGTCATGGAGCATCGTGCTGACAAGCGCATGGAGCATTGTGATGACAAGGGTCATGTAGCACTGTGCTGAGAAAGGCATAGAGAATTGTGATGACAAGGATCAAAGAGCATTGTGATGAAAAGTTCATGGAGCATTGTGATGACAAGGGTCATGGAGCATTGTGATGACAAGGGCATGGAGCATTGGTCTAATAAGTTTCATGGATTATTGCGATGAGTGTTGGAATGGTGCACTGTGGTGACAAAGGCATGGAGCATTGTGATGACCAGGTGATGCCGTATTGTGAAGACTGGTGTCAGGGAGCACTGTGTTGACAAATGTAATGACCCATTGTGATGACAATGGCATGGAGCATTGTGATGCCTAGTGTCATGGAGGATTCTGATGACAAAGGTAATGGTGCATTGTAATGACAATGGCTTGGAGCATTGTGCTGACAAGTGCATGGAGTATTGTGATGACAAGGTTCATGGAGCATTCTCATGACAAACTTGTGGAGTATTTTGATGACAGTGGCGTGGAGCATTGTGATGAAAAAGGCATGGGGCATTGTGATGAAAAAGGCATGGAGCATTTTCGTGACAGGGTTCAAGGAGCATTTTGAAGACAAGTGTCAGGGAGCATTGTGATGACAAGTGTATTGAGAATTGTGATGACAAAGGTCATGGAGCATTGTGATGAAAAGGGCATGGAGTATTGTGATGACAGGCGTCATGGAGCGTTGTGATGACAAGTGTTATGGAACATTTTGATCACAAGGTTTTGGAGCATTGTGAGGACAGTGATCATGGATCACTTTGATTTCAAGGAGCATGGAGCATTGTGATTACAAGGGCATGAAGCAATGTGATCCCAAGTTTCATGGAGGATTGTGATGACAATGGTAATGGAGTATTGTGATGACAAGCGCATAGAGCATTGTAATGACAAGTTCATGTAGCATTTTGCTGACAAAGGCATGGAGCATTGTGATGACAGGTGTCATGGAGCACTGTGATGACAAGCGTCACAGAGCATTGTGAATACAGGGGTCATGGAGCAATGGGATGACAAGTTCATGGATCACTGTGATGACAAGGGTCATGGAGCAGTGGGCTGAAAATGTTCATGGAGTATTGTGATGACAGGGGTCATGGAGCATTGTGATGACAGAGGCCATGGAGAATTTTGATTTCATTGTGCTGACAATAGCCGGAAGCATTATGATGATGGGCATGGTGCATTTTGATGACAGGGTTCATGGAGCATTGAGATGAAAAGGGGCATGGAGCATTGAGATTACAGGGGTCTTGGAGAAATGTGATGACAAGGGCATGGAGCATTTTGATGAGAAGGACATGGAACATTCTGATGGCATGTGTCATGGAGCTTTGTGATGACAAGGGCATGGAGCATTGTGATTACAGGGGTCATGGAACATTGTGATAACAATGGCATGGCGCATTGTGATGACAATGGCATGGAGCATTGGTGTAAAAATTTTCATGGAGTATTGCGATGACAGTTGGAATGGCACATTGTGATGACAAGGGCATGGAGCATTGTGATGACCAGGTCTTGCTGTATTGAGAAGAGAGGTGTCAGGGAACACTGTGATGACATATGTAATGGCCCATTGTGATAACAAAGGCCTGGAGCATTGTGATGCCAAGTTTCATGGAGGATTTTGATGACAAAGTTAATGGAGCATTGTGATGGCATGGGTCAGTGATCATTGTGCTGACAAGTGCATGGAGAATTGTGGTGACAAGGGTCATGGAGCATTCTGATGACAAGCTTGTGGAGTATCTTGATGACAATGGCATGGAGCATTGTGATGAAAATGGCATGGGGCTTTTTGATGAAAAATGCATGGAGCCTTTTCCTGACAGGGTTCAAGGAGCATTCTGACGACAAGTGTTAGGGAGCATTGTGATGAAACGTGTATTGAGAATTGTGATGACAAAGGTCATGGAGCATTGTGATGAAAAGGGCATGGAGTATTGTGATGGCAGGCATCATGGAGCGTTGTGATAACAAGTGTTATGGAACATTGTGATTCCAAGTGTTTGGAGCATGGTGATGAGAGGGGTCATGGATAATTTTGATTTCAAAGTCCATGGAGAATTGTGATGACAAGGGCATGAAGCAATGTGATCTCAAGGTTCATGGAGGTTTGTGATGACAATCGTAATGGAGTATTGTGATGACAAGCGCATAGAGCATTGTAATGACAATGTCATGTAGCATTTTGCTGACAATGGCATGGAGCATTGTGATGACAAGTGTCATGGAGCATTGGGCTGAAAATGTTCATGGAGTATTGTGATGACAGGGGTCATGGAGCATTGTGATGAGTAGGGAATGGAGCATTGTGATGACAAGAGTCCAGGATCATTGTGTTGTCAGGTGTCATGGAGTGTTTTGATGACAGTGGTCATGGAGCATTGTGATGATATTTGTCATGGAGCATTGTGATGAGAATTTCATGGAGCATTGGGCTGAAAATATTCATGGAGTATTGTGATGACAGGGGTCATGGAGCATTGTGATGACAAGGGATTGCAGCATGGTGATGACAAGTTCCTGAAGAATTGTGATGATAAAAGCATGGAGACTTGTGATGAGAAGTCTCATGGAGCATTCTGATGAAAAGGGGCATGGAGCATTGTGATTACAGGGGTCTTGGAGCACTGTGATGTCAAGGGCCTGGAGCATTGTGAGGAGATGGCCATGGAGCATTCTGATGATATGTGTCATTGAGCTTTGAGATGACAAGGGCATGGAGCACTGTGATTACAGGTGTCTTGGAAAATTGTGATGAAAAGGCATGGATCATTGTGATGAAAAAGCATAGAGCCTTGTCATGACAGGGTTCAAGGAGCATACTGACGACAAGTGTCAGGGAGCATTGTGATGACAAGTGTATTGAGAATTGTGATGACAAAGGTCATGGAGCATTGTGATGAGAAGACCATGGATAATTGTGATGATGAGCGTCATAGGGTGTTGTGATGTTAAGTGTTATGGAAGATTGTGATCACAAGGGTTTGGAGCATTATGATGACAGTGGTCATGGATAATTTTGATTTCATTATGATGACAATAGCCTGAAGCATTTTGATGATGGGGATGGAGCATTCTGATAACAGGCTTCATGCAGCATTGAGATGAAAAGTAGCATGGAGCATTGTGAATACAGGGGTCTTGGAGCATTGTCATGACAAGGGCATGGAGGATTGGATGAGAAGGCCATGGAACATTCTGATGGCATGCGTCATGGGGCTTTGTGATGACAAGGGCATGGAGCATTGTGATTACAGGGGTCTTGGAGCATTGTGATGACAAGGGTCATGGAGCCTTGTGATGACAGGGCCGTGGAATATTGTGTGGGCAGGGGTCATGGAGCATTGTTTTGACAGAGGTAATGGAGCATTGTGATGAGAAGGGCATTGTGCATTGGTCTGAATGGTTTCATGGATATTTGTGATGAGGTTGGGCATGGAGCACTGTGATGACAAGGGCAAGGAACACTGTGATACATGGGTCATGGAGGATTGTAATGACAAGGACATGGAGCATTGTGATGCGAAGGGCATCGAGCATTGTGATGACAAGTGTCATGGAGCTTTGTGATGACAAGGGCATGGAGCAATGTGATGAGAGGTTTCATGGAGCATTGTGATGACAATGACATGGAGCATTGTGATGCCAAAGGTCATGGAGCTTTGTGATGACAAAGTCATTGAGCATTTTGATGACAGGGGTGTGGTGCCTTGTGATGAGAAAGGCAGGGAGCATTTTGATGACAGGGTCATGCAGCATTTTGATGAAAAGTGTAATGGAACATTTTGATGACTGGGGTTATAGAACATTGTGATGCCAGGGGTCATGGAGCTTTGGGATGAAAACGGTCATGGAGCATTTTGATGACATGGGTGAGTGAGGATTGTGATGACTAGTGATGGAACATTGTGATATCTCATGTGAGAGAGCATTTGGATGAGAAGTGCATGGAGCATTGTGATTACAAGATATATGGAGCATAGCTATGACAAGGTTGTGGATCATTGTGATGAAAAGCGCATGACACTTTGTGATGACAACGGTCATGGAGCATTGTCCTAACAAAGGCATGGAGCATTGTGATGACAAGGGTCACAGAGAATTGTGATGAAAGGTTCATGGAGCATTGTGTTTACAAAGGTCATAGAGCCTTGTGATGACGCGCACATGGACCGTTGTGATGACAATCGTTATGAAGCATTGTGATGCCTGGAGTCACGGAGCATTGTGATGACAGGTGTCATGGAGCATTGTAATGACAAGGGCATGGAGCATTGTGATGACAGGGGCATGGAGCATTGGTCTGAAAAGTTTCATAGATTATTGTGATGACATTGCACATGGTGCATTGTGATGACAAGGGCATGGCGCATTTTGATGAGAAGGCCATGGAACATTCTGATGACATGTGTCAAGGAGGTTTGTGATGACAAGGGCATGGAGCATTGTGGTTACAGGGGTCTTGGAGCATTGTGATGACAAGGGCATGGATCATTGTGATTACAGGGTTCTTGGAGCATTGTGATGACAAGCGTCATGGAGCCTTGTGATGACAAGTCCGTGGAACATTGTGATGGCAGGCGTCATGGAGCATTGTTATGACAGGTGTCATGGAGCATTGTGATGACAAGGGCATGGAGCATTGTGATGACAGGGTCATTGAGCATTGGTCTGACAAGTTTCCTAGATTATTGTTATGACAGTGGACATGGTTCATTGTGATGACAAGGGCATGGAGCATTGTGTTGACAAGGGCATGGAGTATTGTGAAGACAGGTGTCACGGAGCATTGTGATGACATATGTCTTGGTCCATTTCGATGACAATGGCATGGAGCATTGTGATGCCAAATGTAATGGAGGATTGTGATGACAAATATAATGGAGCATTGTGATGACTAGGGCTTGGAGCATTATGTTGACAAGGGCCATTGAAAATTTTCATGCAAATGTCGGGAAGAATTGTGATGACAAAGTCCTGGAGCAATGTGATGAGAAAATCATGGAGCCTTGTGATGACAAATCTCATGGACCATACTGATGAAAAGGGGCATGGAGCATTCTGATTACAGGCTTTTTGGAACATTATGATAACTAGGGCATCGAGCATTGTGATGACAAGGGCATGGACCATTGGTCTAATAATTTTCATGGATTATTGTGATGACAGTTGGAATGGCGCATTGTGATGACAAGGGCATGGAGCATTGTGATGACCAGGTTATGCATTATTGTGAAGGGTGGTATCATGGAGCATTGTGATGACATATGTAATGGCTCATTGTGATGACAATGTCATGGAGCATTGTGATGCCAAGTGTCATGGAGGATTTTGATGACAAAGGTAATGGAGCTTTGTGATGAAAATGGCTTGAAGCATTGTGATGACAAGGGTCAGGAAGCATTGTTCTGACAAGTGAATGGAGAATTGTGATGACAATGTTCATGGAGCATTCTGATGACAAGCCTGTGGAGTATTTTGATGACAATGGCATGGAGCATTTTGATGAAAATGGCATGGGGTTTTGTGATGAAAAAGGCATGGAGCCTTTTTGTGACAGGTTTCAAGGAGCATTCTGACGACAAGTTTCAGGGAACATTGTGATGACAAATATATTGAGAATTGTGATGACAAAGGTCATGAAGCACTGTGATGAAAAGGGCATGGATTATTGTAATGACAGACATCATGGAGCGTTGTGATGACAACTGTTATGGAACACAGTGATCACAAGTGTTTGTAGCATTGTGATGACACAGATCATGGATCATTTTGATTTCAAGGAGCATGGAGCTTCGTTATGACAAGGGCATGAAGCAATGTGATCCTAGGTTCATGGAGGATTGTGATGACAGTTGTAATGGAGTACTGCGATGACAAGCGCATAGAGCATTGTAATGACAAGGTCATGTAGCATTTTGCTGACAAAGTCATGGAGCATTGTGATGACAGGTGTCATGGAGCATTGTGATGACCAACGTCACGGAGCATTGTGAATACAGGGGTCATGGAACATTGGGATGAAAATGGCATGGATGATTGTGATGAAAAGGGTCATGGAGCATTGGGCTGAAAATGTTCATGGAGCATTGCGATGACTAGGGAATGGAGCATTGTGATGACAAGATTCCCGGATCATTGTGTTGTCAGGTGTTATGGAGTGTTGTGATGACAGTGGGCATGGAGCATTTTGATGATATTTGACATGGAGCACTGTGATGAGAATTTAATGGAGCATTGGGCTGAAAATGTTCATGGAGTATTGTGATGACAGGGGTCATGGAGCATTGTGATGACAAGGGAATGGACCATGGTGATGACAAGGTCCTGGAGCACTGTGATGATAAGAGCATGGAGATTTGTGATGACAAGTCTCATGGAGCATTCTAATGAAAAGGGGCATGGAGCATTGTGATTAAAGGGGTCTTGGAGCATTGTGATGAAAAGGGCATGGCTCATTGTGATGAAAAGGCATGGAGCCTTGTCATGACAGGGTTCAAGGAGCATACTGACGACATGTGTCAGGGAGTATTGTGATGACATGTGTACTGAGAATTGTGATGACAAAGGTCATGGAGCATTGTGATGAGAAGACCATGGATAATTGTGATGATGAGCGTCATAGGGTGTTGTGATGATAAGTGTTATGGCACTTTGTGATCACAAGGGTTTGGAGAATTATGATGACAGTGGTCATGGATAATTTTGATTTCATTGTGATGACAATAGCCTGAAGCATTATGATGATGGGCATGGTGCATTTTGATGACAGGCTTCATGGAGCATTGAGATGAAAATTGGCATGGAGCATTGTGATTACAGGTGTCTTGGAGCACTGTCATGACAAGGGCATGTAGCACTGTGATGAGAAGGCCATGGAACATTCTGAGGGCATGCATCATGGAGCTTTGTGATGACAAGGCCATGGAACATTGTGATGGCAGCGGTCATAGAGCATTGTTATGACAGAGGTAATGGATCATTGTGATGATAAGGGCATTGAGCATTGGTCTGAAATATTTCATGGATTACTGTGATGAGAAGGGCATTGAGCATTGTGATGACAAGTGTCATGGAGCTTTGTGATGACAAGGGCATGGAGCAATGTGATGAGAAGGTTCATGGAGCATTGTGATGACAATTGCATGGATCATTGTGATGCCAACGGTCATGGAGCTTTGTGATGACAAAGGTCATGGAGCATTTTGATGACAAGGGTGTGGTGCATTGTGATGAGAAAGGCAGGGAGCATTTTGATGACAGGGTCATGCAGCAATTTGATGAAAATTGTAATGGAACATTTTGATGACAGGGGTTATAGAACATTGTGATGCCAGGGGTCATGGAGCTTTGGGATGAAAACGGTCATGGAGCATTTTGATGAAGGTGGTTATGGAACATTGTGATGTCAGGGGTCATAGAACATTGTGATGATAAAGGGATGTAGCATTGTGATGACATTGTTCATGGAACATTGTGATAACAGGGGTGAGGGAAGATTGTGATGACTAGTGATGGAACATTGTGATATCTCATGTGAGAGAGCATTTGGATGAGAAGTGCATGGAGCATTGTGCTTACAAGGTTTATGGAGCATAGCGATGAAAAGGTTGTGGATCATTGTGATGAAAAGCGCATTGCACACTGTGATGACAAGAGTCATGGAGCATTGTTCTGACAAAGGCATGGAGCATTGTAATGGCAAGGGTCACACAGCATTGTGATGAAAAGATCATGGAGCATTGTGGTTACAAATGTCACAGAGCCTTGTCATGACACGGGCATGGACCGTTGTCATGACAAACGTTATGAAGCATTGTGATGACTGCAGTCACGGAGCATTGTGATGACAGGGGTCAGGGAGCATTGTGATGACAAGGGCATGGAGCATTGTGATGACAGGGGCATGGAGCATCGGTCTGACAAGTTTCATAGATTATTGTGATGACATTGGACATGGTGCATTGTGATGACAAGGGCATGGAGCCTTTTGATTTGAAGGCCATGGAACATTCTGATGACATGTGTCATGGAGCTTTGTGATGACAAGGGCATAGAGCATTGTGATTACAGGGGTACTGGAGCATTGTGATGACAAGCGTCATGGAGCCTTGTGATGACAAGGCCGTGGAACATTGTGATGGCAGAGGTCATGTAGCTTTGTTATGACAGGGGTCATGGAGCATTGTGATGACAAGGGCATTGAGCATTGTGATGACAGGGGCATGGAGCATTGGTCTGACAAGTTTCCTAGACTATTGTGATGACAGTGGACATGGTGCATTTTGATGACAAGGGCATGGAGCATTGTGATGACAAGGGCATGGAATATTGTGAAGACAGGTGTCAGGGATCATTGTGATGACATATGTCATGGTCCATTGCGATGACATTGGCATGGAGCATTGTAATGCCAAATGTAATGGAGGATTGTGATGACAAATATAATGGAGCATGGTGATGACTAGGGCTAGGAGCATTATGATGACAAGGGCCATTGAGAATTTTCACGAAAATGTCGTGAAGCATTGTGATGACAATGTCCTGGAGCATTGTGATGAGAAAAACATGGAGCCTTGTGATGACAAATCTCATGGAGCATACTGATGAAAAGGGGCATGGAGCATTCTGATTACAGAGGTTTTGGAACATTGTGATAATTAGGGCATGGAGCATTGTGATGAAAAGTGCATGCAGCATTGGTCTAATAAGTTTCATGGATTATTGTGATGAAAGTTGGAATGGTGCATTGTGATGACAAGGGCATGGTGCATTGTAGTGACCAGGTCATGCAGTATTGTGAAGAGAGCTGTCAGGGAGCATTGTGATGAAATATGTAATGGCCCACTGAGATGACAATGGCATGGAGCATTGTGATGCCAAGTGTCATGGAGGATTCTGATGACAAAAGTAATGGAGCATTGTGATGACAAGGGCATAGAGCATTGTGATGACAAACGTCAGGGTGCATTGTGCTGACATGTGCATGGAGAATTGTGATGACAAGGGTCATGGAGCATTCTGATGACAATCTTGTGGAGTATTTTGATGACAATGGCATGGAGCATTGTGATGAAAATGGCATTGGGCTTTGTGATGAAAAATGCATGGAGCCTTTACATAACAGGGTTCAAGGAGCATTCTGATGACAAGTGTCAGGGAGCTTTGTGATGACAAGTGTATTGAGAATTGTGATGACAAAGGTCATGGAGCATTGTGATGAAAAGAGCATGGATTATTGTGATGGCAGGCATCATGGAGCGTTGTGATGACAAGTGTTATGGAACCTTGTGATCACAAGGGTTTGGAGCATTGTGATGACAGAGGTCATGGATCATTTTGATTTCAAGGAGCATGGAGCATTGTGATGACAAGGGCATGAAGCAATGTGATCCCAAGGTTCATGGAGGACTGTGATGACAATGGGAATGGAGTATTGTGATGACAAGCGCATAGAGCATTGCAATGACAAGGTCAGGTAGTATTTTGCTGACAAAGGCATGGAGCATTGTTATGACATGTGTCATGGAGCACTTTGAATACAGGGGTCATGGAGCATTGGGATGACAAGGGCATGGATGATTGTGATGACAAGAGTCATGGAGCATTGGGCTGAAAATATTCATGGAGTATTGTGATGACAGGGGTTATGGAGCATTGTGATGAGTAGGGAATGGAGCATTGTGATGAAAAGGGTCCCGGATCATTGTGTTGTTAGATGTGATGGAGTGTTTTGATGACAGTGATCATGGAGCATTTTGATGATATTTGTCATGGAGCATTGTGATGAGAATTTCATGGAGCATTGGGCTGAAAATGTTCATGGAGAATTGTGATGACAGGGGTCATGGAGCATTGTTATGACAAGGGAATGGAGCATGGTGATGAGAAGGTCCTGTAGCATTGTGATGATAAGACCATGGAGACTTGTGATGACAAATCTCATGGAGAATTCTGATGAAAAGGGGCATGGAGCATTGTGATTCCATGGGTCTTGGAGCATTGTGATGACAAGGGCATGGAGCAGTGTGAGGAGAAGGCCATGGAGCATTCTGATGACATGTGTCATGGAGCATTTTGATGAAAAGTGCATGAAGTATTGTGATGACAGGGGTCATGGAGCCTTGTGATGACAAGGCCGTGGAACACTGTGATGTCAGGGGTCATGGAGCATTGTTATGACAGAGGTAATGGAGCATTGTGATGAGAAGGGCATGGAGCATTTTGATGACCAGGTCATGCAGTACTGTAAAAAGGGGTGTCACGGAACATTGTGATGACATATGTATTGGCGCATTGTGATGACAATGGCATGGAGCATTGTGAGGCCAAGTGTCATGGAGGATTCTGATGACAAAGTTAATGGAGCATTGTGATGACAATGGATTGGAGCATAGTGATGACAATGTTCAGGGAGCATTGTGCTCATAAGTGCATGGAGAATTGTGATGACAAGGGTCATGGAGCATTCTGATGACAAGCTTGTGGAGTATTTTGATGACAATGGCATGGAGCATTGTGATGAAAACGGCATGGGGCTTTGTGATGAAAAAGGCATGGAGAATTTTCGTGACAGGGTTCAAGGAGCATTCTGACGACAAGTGTCAGGGAGCATTGTGATGACAAGTGTATTGAGAATTGTGATGACAAATGTCATGGAGCATTGTGATGAAAAGTTCATGAAGTATTGTGATGACAGGCATCATGGAGCGTTGTGATGAATAGTTTTATGGAACATTGTGATCAGAAGGTTTTGGAGCATTGCGATGACAGAGGTCATGGATCATTGTGATTTCAAGGAGCATGTAGCATTGTGATGACAAGGGCATGAAGCAATGTGATCCCAATGTTCATGGAGTAGAGTGATGACAATGGTAATGGAGTATTGTGATGACAAGCGCATAGAGCATTGTAATGACAAGGTCATGTAGCATTTTGCTGACAAAGGCATGGAGCATTGTGATGACATGTGTAATGGAGCACTGTGATGACAAGCGTCACGAAGCATTGTGAAAACAGGGGTCATGGAGCATTGGGATGACAAGGGCATGGATCATTGTTCTGACAAGGGTCATGGTGCATTGGGCTGAAAATGTTCATGGAGTATTGTCATGACAGGGGACATGGAGCATTGCGATGACAGATGTCATTGAGAATTTTGATTTCATTGTGCTGACAATAGCTGGAAGCATTATAATGATTGGCATGATGCATTGTGATGACAGGGTTCATGGAGCATTGAGATGAAAAGTGGCATGGAGCATTGTGATTACAGGGGTCTTTGAGCATTGTGATGACAAGTGTCATGGAGCCTTCTGATGATAAGGCCGTGGAACATTGTGATGGCAGGGGTCATGGAGCATTATTATGACAGGGGTAATGGAGCATTGTGATGAGAAGGACATGGAGCATTGTGATTACAAGTTTTATGGAGCATTTCGATGACAAATTTGTGGACCGTTGGGATGAAAAGTGCGTGGCACATTGTGATGACAAGGGTCATGGAGCATTTTTCTGACAAAGGCAAGGAGCATTGTGATGACGAGGGTCACGGAACATTGTGATGAAAAGTTCATGGAGCATTGTGGTTACAAAGGTCACAGAACCTTGTGATGACGCGGGTATAGACCATTGTGATGACAAATGTTATGAAGAATTGTGATGACTGGAGTCACGGAACAATGTGATGACAGGGGTCATGGAGCATTGTGATGAAAAGGGCATGGAGCATTGTGCTGAGAAAGGCATAGAGCATTGTGATGACAATGGTCAAAGAGCACTGTGATGAAATGTTCATGGAACATTGTTGTTAAAAAGGTCACAAAGACTGTTGATGATGAGGGCACGGACCATTGTGATGACAAAGGTCATGGAGCATTGTGATGACTGGAGTCAAGGAGCATTGTGATGATTGGAGTCAAGGAGCATTGTGATGACTGGGGTCATGGATTATTGCGATGACAGTTGGAATGGCGCATTGTGATGACAAGGGCATGGAGCATTGGTCTAATATGTTTCATGGATTATTGCGATGACAGTTGGAATGGCGCATTGTGATGACAAGGGCATGGAGCATTGTGATGACAAGGGCATGAATTATTGTGAAGATAGGTGTCAGGGAGCATTGTGATGACATATGTAATGGCCCATTGGGATGACAATGGCATGGAGCATTGTGATGCCAAGTGTCATGGAGAATTCTCATGACAAATGTAATGGAGCACTGTGATGACAATGGCTTGGAGCATTGTGATGAGAAGGGTCAGGGAACACTGTGCTGACAAGTGCATGGAGAATTGTGATGACAAGGGTCATGGAGCATTCTGATGACAAGCTTGTGGAGTATTTTGATGACAATGGCATGGATCATTGTGATGAAAATGGCATGGGGCTTTGTGATAAAAAGTCATGCAGCCTTTCGTGACAGGTTTCAAGGAGCATGCTGAGGACAAGTGTCAGGGAGCATTGTGATGACAAGTGTATTGAGAATTGTGATGACAAAGGTCATGGAACATTGTGATGAAAAGGGCATGGAGTACTGCGATGACAGGCATCATGGAGCTTTGTGATGACAAGTGTTATGGAACATTGTGATCACAATTGTTTGGAGCATTGTGATGACAGAAGTCATGGATCATTTTGATTTCAAAGAGCATGGAGCATTGTGATGACAAGGGCACGAAGCAATGTGATCCCATGGTTCATGGAGGATTGTGATGACAATGGTAATGGAGTATTGTGATGACAAGTGCCTAGAGCATTGTAATGACAAGGTCATGTAGCATTTTGGTGACAAAGGCATGGAGCATTGTGATGACAGTGGTCATGCAGCAGTGTGATGACAAGCGTCACGGAACATTGTGAATACAGGGGTCATGGAGCATTGGGATGACAAGGGCATGGATGATTGTGATGAAAAGGGTCATGGAGGATTGGGCTGAAAATGTTCATGGATCATTTTCATGACAGTGGTCATGGAGCATTGTGCTGATAAGTGGATGTAGCTTTGTGATGACAGGGGTCATGGAACATTTTGATAATAGGGTTAAGGGAGGATTGTGATGACTAGTGATGGAACATGGTGATATCTCATGTGAGAGAGCATTTGGATGAGAAGTGCATGGAGAATTGTGATTACAAGCTTTATGGAGCATAGCAATGACAAGGTTGTGTATCATTGTGATGAAATGTGCATGGCCCAATGTGATGACAAGGGTCATGGAGCATTGTGATGACAAGTGTATTGAGAATTGTGATGACAAAGGTCATGGAGCATTGTGATGAAAAGAGCATGGATTATTGTGATGGCAGGGATCATGGAGCGTTGTGATGACAAATGTTATGGAACACTGGAATCACAAGTGTTTGGAGCATTGCGATGACAGAGGTCATGGATAATTTTGATTTCAAGGAGCATGGTGCATTGTGATGACAAGGGCATGAAGCAATGTGATCCCAAGTTTCATGGAGGATGGTGATGACAATGGAAATGGAGTATTGTGATGACAAGTGCATAGAGCATTGCAATGACAAGGTCATGTAGCATTTTGCTGACAAAGGCATGGAGTATTGTGATGACAGGTGTCATGGAGCAGTGTGATGACAAGCGACACAGAGCATTGTGAATACAGGGATCATGGAGCATTGGGATGACAAGGGCATGGATCATTGTGATGACAAGAGTCATGGAGCATTGGGCTGAAAATGTTCATGGAGTATTGTGATGACTGGGGTCATGGTGCATTGTGATGACTAGGGAATGGAGCATTGTGATGACAAGAGTCCCGGATCATTGTGTTGTCATGTGTCATGGAGTGTTGTGATGACAGTGGTCATGGAGCATTGTGATGATATTGGTCATGGAGCATTGTGATGAGAAGGTCATGGAGCATTGGGCTGAAAATGTTCATGGAGTATTGTGATGACAGTGGTCATGGAGCATTGTGATGACAAGGGAATGAAGCATGGTGATGACAAGGTCGTGGAGCATTGTGATGAGATGACCATGGAGACTTGTGGTGACAAGTCTCATGGAGCATTCTGATGAAAAAGGGCATGGAGAATTGTGATTACAGGGGTCTTGGACCATTGTGATGATAAGGGTCATGGAGCCTTGTCATGACAAGGCCGTGGAACATTGTGATGGCAGGGGTCATGGAGCATTGTTATGACATAGGTAATGGAGCATTGTGATGACAAGGGCAAGGAGCATTGTGATAACCAGGTCATGGAGTATTGTGAAAAGTGGTGTCAGGGAGCATTGTGATGACATATGTATTGGCCCATTGTGATGACAATGGCATGGAGCGTTGTGATGCCAAGTGTCATGGAGGATTCTGATGACAAAGGTAATGGAGCATTGTGATGACAATGGCTTGGAGCATAGTGATGACAATGGTCAGGGAGCATTGTGCTGACAAGAGCATGGAGAATTGTGATGACAAGGGTCATGGAGCATTCTGATGACAAGCTTGTGGAGTATTTTGATGACAATGGCATGGAGCATTGTGATGAAAATGGCATGGGGCTTTGTGATGAAATAGGCATGGAGCCTTTTCATGACTGGGTTCACGGAGCATTCTTACGACAAGTGTCAGGGAACATTGTGATGACAAGTGTATTGAGAATTGTGATGACAAATGTCATGGAGCATTGTGATGAAATGAGCATCGAGTATTGTGATGATAGGCATCATGGAGCATTGTGATGACAAGTGTTATGGAACACTGTGATCACAAGTGTTTGGAGCATTCCGATGACAGAGGTCATGGATCATTTTGATTTCAAGGAGCATGGAGCATTGTGATGACAAGGGCATGAAGCAATGTGATCCCAAGGTTCATTGAGGATAGTGATGACAATGGTAATGGAGTATTGTGTTGAATGGCGCAGAGAGCATTGTAATGACAAGGTCATGTAGCATTTTGCTGAAAAAGGCATGGAGGATTGTGATGACAGGTGTCATGCAGCACTGTGATGACAAGCGTCACGGAACATTGTGAATACAGGGGTCATATAGCATTGGGATGACATATGGCATGGACCATTGAAATGACAATGGCAGGGAGCATTGTGATGCCAAATGTAATGGAGGATTGTGATGACAAATATAATGGAGCATTGTGATGACTAGGGC
>NW_028294575.1:0-73000 GCF_964341445.2 Mesoplodon mirus
GGGTCTTGGAGCACTGTAATGACAAGGGCATGGAGCATTATGATGAGAAGGCCATCGAACTTTCTGATGACATGTGTCATGGAGCTTTGTGATGACAAGGGCATGGAGCATTGTGATTACAGGTGTCTTGGAGCATTGTGATGACAAGTGTCATGGAGCCTTGTGATGACAAGGCCGTGGATCATTGTGATGACAGGGCTCATGGAGCATTGTTCTGACAGGGGTAATGGAGCATTGTGATGAGAAGGGCATGGAGCATTGAGATTACAAGGTTTATGGAACATTGCTATGACAACTCTGTGGACCGTTGTGATGAAAAGCACGTGGCACATTGTGATGACAAGGGTCATGGAGCATTTTTCTGACAAAGGCATGGAACATTGTGATGACAATGATCACGGAGCATTGTGATGAAAAGTTCATGGAGCATTGTGGTTACAAAGGTCACAAAGCCTTGTGATGAAGTGGGCATGGTCAATTGTGATGACAAGTGTTATGAAGAATTGTGGTGACTGGAGTCATGGAGCATTGTGATGACAGGGGTCATGGAGTACTGTGATGACAAAGGCAAGGAGCATTGTGATGACAGGCGTCATGAAGCACTGTGATGACAAGCGTCACGGAGCACTGTGAATACAGGGGTCATGGAGCATTGGGATGACAAGAGCATGGAGTATTCTGATGACAGGTGTCATGGAGCACTGTGATGACAAGCGTCATGGAGCTTTGTGAATACAGGAGTCATGGAGCACTGGGATGACAAGGGCATGGATCATTGTGATGACAAGGGCCATGGAGCATTGGGCTGAAAATGTTCATGGAGTATTTTGATGACAGGTGTCATGGAGCATTGTGATGACAGAGGTCATGGAGAATTTTGATTTCATTGTGCTGACAATAGCCGGAAGCATTATGATGATGGGCATGGTGCATTGTGATGACAGGGTTCATGGAGCATTGAGATGAAAAGGGGCATGGAGCATTGTGATTACAGGGGTCTTGGAGCACTGTGATGACAAGGGCATGGAGCATTGTGATGAGAAGGACATGGAACATTCTGATGGCATGTGTCATGGAGCTTTGTGATGACAAGGGCATGGAGCATTGTGATTAAAGGGGTCTTGGAGCATTGTGATGACAAGTGTCATGGAGCCTTGTGATGACAAGGCCGTGGAATATTGTGATGGCAGGGGTCATGGAGCATTTTTATGACAGGGGTAATGGAGCATTGTGATGAGAAGGGCATGGAGCATTGTGATTACAAGGTTTATGGAGCATTACCATGACAAATTTGTGGACCGTTGTGATGAAAAGCGCGTAGCACATTGTGATGAAAAGGGTTAAGGAGCATTTTTCTGACAAAGGCATGGAGCAATTTGATGACAAGGGTCACGGAGCATTGTGATGAACTGTTCATGGTGCATTGTGGTTACAAAGGTCAGAGAGCCTTGTGATGACGTGGGCATGGACCATTGTGATGACAAATGTTATGAAGCATTGTGATGACTAGAGTCATGGATCATTGTGATGACAGTGGTCATGGAGCATTGTGATGAAAAGGGCATGGAGCGTTGTGGTGACAGGGGCATGGAGCATTGTTCTGACAAGTTTCATAGATTATTGTGATGAGAGTGGACATGGTGCATTTTGATGACAAGGGCATGGATCATTGTGATGAGAAGGTCATGGAGTATTGTGAAGACTGGTGTCAGGGAGCATTGTGATGACATACGTCATTTTCCATTGCAATGACAAAGGCAGGGAGCATTGTAATGCCAAATGTAATGGAGGATTTTGATGACAAATATAATGGAGCATTTTGATGACTTGTGCTTGGAGCATTATGAAGACAAGGGCCATTGAGAATTTTCAGAACATGGTCGTGCAGCATTGTGATGACAATGTCCTGGAGCATTGTGATGAGAAATCCATAGAGACTTGTGATGACAAATCTCATGGAGCATACTGATGAAAAGGGACATGGACCATTGTGATTACAGGGGTGTTGGAACTTTGTGATGAAAAGGGCATGGAGCATTGTGTTTAAAGGGGTCTAGGAGCATTGTGAGGAAAAGGGCATGGATCATTGTGATGAAAAAGGCATGGAGCCTTGTCATGACAGGGTTCAAGGAGCATACAGACAAGAAGTGTCAGGGAGCATTTTGATGACAAGTGTATTGAGCATTGTGATGACAAATGTCATGGAGCATTGTGATGAGAAGACCATGGATAATTGTGATGATGAGTGTCATGGGGCACTGTGATGACAAGTGTTATGGAATATTGTGATCACAAGGTTTTGGAGCATTGTTATGTCAGAGGTCATGGAGCATTTTGATTTCATTGTGCTGACAATAGCATGAAGCAATATGATGATGGGCATGGTGCATTGTGATGACAGTGTTCATGGGTCATTGAGATGAAAAGGGGCATAGAGCATTGTGATTACAGGGGTCTTGGAGCATTGTGATGAGAAGGGTCATGGAGCCTTGTGATGACAAGGCCACGGAACATCGTGATGGCAGGTGTCATGGAGCATTGTTATGACAGGGGTAATGGAGCATTGTGATGGCAAGCGCATAGAGCACTGTGATGAGAAGGCCATGGAGCATTCTGATGGCATGTGTCATGGAGCTTTGTGATGACAAGGGCATGGAGCAATGTGATGAGAGTGTTCATGGAGCATTGTGATGACAATGACATGGAGCACTGTGATGCCAAGTGTCATGGATCTTTGTGATGTCAAATGTCATGGAGCATTTTGATGACAAGTGCGTTGTGCATTGTGATGAGAAGTGCAGGGAGCATTGTGATGACAGGGTCATGGAGCAATTTGTTGAAAAGGGTCATGAAACATTTTGATGACAGGGGTTATGGAACACTGTGATGTCAGGGGTCATGGAGCATTTTGATGAAAAGTGCATGGATCATTGTGATGAAAAAGGCATGGAGCCTTGTCATGACAGGGTTCAAGGAGCATACAGACAAGAAGTGTCAGGGAGCATATTGATGACAAATGTATTGATCATTGTGATGACAAAGGTCATGGAGCATTGTGATGAGAAGACCATGGATAATTGTGATGATGAGTGTCATGGGGCACTGTGATGACAAGTGTTATGGAATATTGTGATCACAAGGGTTTGGAGCATTGTTATGCCAGAAGTCATGGAGCATTTTGATTTCATTGTGATGACAATAGCATGAAGCATTATGATGATGGGCATAGTGCATTGTGATGACAGGGTTCATGGATCATTGAGATGAAAACGGGCATGGAGCATTGTGATTACAGAGGTCTTGGAGCATTGTGATGAGAAGGGTCATGGAGCCTTGTGATAACAAGGCCATGGAACATCGTGATATCTGGGTTCATGGAGCATTGTTATGACAGGGGTAATGGAGCATTGTGTTGGCAAGGGCATGGAGCATTGTGATGAGAACGCCATGCAGCATTCTGATAACATGTGTCATGGAGGTTTGTGAAGACAAGGACATGGAGCAATATAATGAGAACCTTCATGGAGCACTGTGATGACAATGACATGGAGCATTGTGATGACAGGGTCATGGAGCAATTTGATGAAAAGTGTCATGGAACATTTTGATGATAGGGGTTAAGGAACATTGTGATGCCAGGGGTCATCGAACATTGTGATGATAAGTGCATGTAGCATTGTGATGACAGGAGTCATGGCACATTTTGATGACAGGGGTGAGGGAATATTGTGACGAATAGTGATGTAACATTGTGATATCATTGGTGACAGAGCATTTTGATGAGAAGTGCACGGAGCATTGTGATGACAAGGGTCAAAGAGCATTTTGATGAAAAGTTCATGTAGCATTGTGGTTAAAAAGAACACAGAGACTGTTGATGACGAGGGCATGGACCATTGTGGTGACAAAGGTCATGAAGCATTGTGATAACTGGAGTCACGGAGCATTGTGATGACAGGGGTAATGGAGCATTGTGATAACAAGGGCATGGAGCATTGTGATGACAAGGGCATGGAGCATTAGTCTAATAAGTTTCATGGATTATTGTGATGACAGTTGGAATGGCGCATTGTGATGACAAGGGCATGGAGCATTGTGATGACCAGGTCATGCAGTATTGTGAAGACAGGTGTCAGGGAGCATTGTGATGACATATGTAATGGCCCATTTTGATGACAATGGCATGGAGCATTGTGATACCAAATGTCATGGAGGATTCTGATGATAAAGGTAATAGATCATTGTGATGGCAATGGCTTGGAGCATTGTTATCACAAATGTCAGGGAGCAATGTGTTGACAAGTGCATGGAGAATTGTGATGCCAAGGGTCATGGAGCATTCTCATGACAAGCTTGTGGAATATTTTGATGACAGTGGCGTGGAGCATTGTGATGAAAACGGCATGGGGCCTTGTGATGAAAAAGGCATGGAGCCTTTTCGTGACAGGGTTCAAGGAGCATTTTGATGACAATTGTCAGGGAGCATTGTGATGACAATTGCCTTGAGAATTGTGATGACAAACGTCATGGAGCATTGTGATGAAAAGTGCATGGAGTATTGTGATGTCAGGCATCATGGAGCGTTGTGGTGACAAGTATTATGGAACATTTTGATCACAAGCGTTTGGAGCATTGTGATGACAGAAGTCACGGATCATTTTGATTTCAAGGAGCATGGAACATTGTAATTACAATGGCATGAAGCAATGTGATCCCAAGGTTAATGGAGGATTGTGATGACAACGGTAATGGAGTATTGTGATGACAAGTGCATAGAGCATTGTAATGACAAGGTCATGTAGCATTTTGCTGACAAATTCATGGAGCATTGTGGTGATATGCGTCATGGAGCACTGTGATGACAAGCGTCATGGAGCTTTGTGAATACAGGGGTCATGGAACATTGCGATGACAAGGGCATGGATCATTGTGATGACAAGGGTCATGGAGCATTGGGCTTAAAATATTCATGGAGCATTGTGATGACAAAGGTCATGGAGAATTTTGATTTCATTGTGCTGACAATAGCCAGAAGCATTATGATGATGGGCATGGTGCATTGTGATGACAGGGTTCATGGAGCAATGAGATGAAAAGGGGCATGGAGCATTGTGTTTACAGGGGTCTTGGAGCACTGTGATGACAAGGGCATGGAGCATTTTGATGAGAAGGACATGGAACATTCTGATGGCATGTGTCATGGAGCTTTGTGATGACAAGGACATGGAGCATTGTGATTACAGGTGTCTTGGAGCATTGTGATGACAAGTGTCATGGAGCCTTGTGATGAAAAGGCCGTGGAATATTGTGATCACAGGGGTCATGGAGCATTTTTATGACAGGGGTAATGGAGCATTGTGATGAGAAGGGCATGGAGCATTGTGATTACAAGGTTTAAGGATCATTACCATGACAAATTTGTGGACCGTTGTGATGAAAAGCGCGTAGCAATGTGTGATGACAAGGGTCATGGAGCATTTTTCTGTCAAACGCATGGAGCATTTTGATGACAAGGGTCACGGATTATTGTGATGAAAAGTTCATGGAGCATTGTGGTTACAAAGGTCACAGATACTTGTAATGATGCGGACATGGACCATTGTGTTGACAAATGTTATGAAGCATTGTGATGACTGGAGTCACGGAGCATTGTGATGACAGTGGTCATGGAGCATTGTGATGACAAGGGCTTGGAGCATTGTGGTGACAGGGGCATGGAGCATTGGTCTGACAAGTTTCATAGATTATTTTGATGACATTGGACATGGTGCATTGTGATGACAAGGGCATGGATCATTGTGATGAAAAGATCATGGAGTATTGTGAAGACAGGTGTCAGGGAGCATTGTGTTGACATATGTCATGGTCCATTGCAATGACAATGGCAGGGAGCATTGTGATGCCAAATGTAATGGAGGATTTGGATGACAAATATAATGGAGCATTGTGATGACTAGGGCTTGGAGCATTATGATGACAAGGGCCATTGAGAATTTTCATAACAATGTCGTGAAGCATTGTGATGACAAGGTCCTGGAGCATTGTGATGAGAAATCCATAGAGACTTGTGAGGACAAATCTCTTGGAGCATACTGATGAAAAGGGGCATGGTCCAATGTGATTACAGGGGTCTTGGAACATTGTGATGACATGGGCATGAAGCATTGTGAGGAGAAGGCCAAGGAGCATTCTGAAGACATGTTTCATTGAGAGTTGTGATGACAAGGGCATGGAGCATTGTGTTTAAAGGGGTCTTGGAGCATTGTGAGGAAAATGGCATGGATCATTGTGATGAAAAAGGCATGGAGCCTTGTCATGACAGGGTTCAAGGAGCATACAGACAACAAGTGTCAGGGAGCATTTTGATGACAAGTGTATTGAGCATTGTGATGACAAAGGTCATGGAGAATTGTGATGAGAATAACATGGATAATTGTGATGATGAGTGTCATGGGGCACTGTGATGACAAGTGTTATGGAATATTGTGATCACAAGGTTTTGGAGCATTGTTATGACAGAGGTCATGGAGAATTTTGATTTCATTGTGATGACAATAGCATGAAGCATTATGATGATGGGCATGGTGCATTGTGATGACAGGGCTCATGGTTCATTGAGATGAAAAGGGGCATAGAGCATTGTGATTACAGGGTTTATGGAGCATTGCTATGACAAATATGTGGACCGTTGTGATGAAAAGCACATGGCACATTGTGATGACAAGGGTCATGGAGCATTTTTCTGACAAAGGCATGGAGCATTGTGATGACAAGTGTCACGGAGCACTGTGATGAAAAGTTCATGGAGCATTGTGGTTACAAAAGTCACAGAGCCTTGTGATGACGCGGGCATGGACAATTGTGATGACAAATCTTATGAAGCATTGTGTTGACTGGAGTCACGGAGCATTGTGATGACTGGGGTCATGGAGCAATTTGATTTCATTGTGATGACAATAGCATGAAGCATTATGATGATGGGCATGGTGCATTGTGATGACAAGGTTCATGGATCATTGAGATGAAAAGGGGCATAGAGCATTGCAATTACAGGGTTCTTGCAGCATTGTGATGAGAAGGGTCTTGGAGCTTTTTGATGACAGGTCCATGGAACATCGTGATGGCAGCGGTCATGGAGCATTGTTATGACAGTGGTAATGGAGCATTGTGATGGCAAGGGCATGGATCATTGTGATGAGAAGGCCATGGAGCATTATGATGACATGTGTCATAGAGCTTTGTGAAGACAAGGGCATGGAGCAATGTGATGAGAGCGTGCATGGAGCATTGTGATGAAAATGACATGGAGCATTGTGATGCCAAGGGTCATGGATCTTTGTGATGACAAAAGTCATGGAGCATTTTGATGGCAAGGGCGTTGTGCATTGTGATGAGAAAGGCAGGGAACATTCTGATGACAGGGTCATGGAGCAATTTGATGAAAAGTGTCATGGAACATTTTGATGACAGGTGTTATGGAACATTGTGATGTCAGGGGTCATCGAACATTGTGATGATAAGTGCATGTAGCATTGTGATGACAGGAGTGATGGAGTATTGTGACAAATAGTGATATAGCATTGTGATATCAGTGGTGAGAGAGCATTTTGATGAGAAGTGCATGGAGCATTGTGATGACAAATTTTATGGAGCATTGTGATGACAAGATTGTGGAGCACTGTGCTGACAAGCACATGGTGCATTGTGATGACATGTGTCATGGAGCATTGTGCTGCCAAGCGCATGGAGCATTGTGATGACAAGGGTCAAAGAGCATTGTGATAAAAAGTTCATGGAGCATTGTGTTTAAAAAGGTCACAGAGAGTGTTGATGACCAGGGCATGGACCGTTGTGATGACAAAGGTCATGAAGCATTGTGATGATTGGAGTCACGGAGCATTGTGATGACAGGGGTCATGGAGCATTGTGATGACAAGGGCATGGAACATTGGGCTAATAAGTTTCATGGATTATTGTGATGACAGTTAGAATGGCGCATTGTGATGACAACGGCATGGAGCCTTGTGATGACCAGGCCATGCAGTATTGTGAAGACAGGTGTCAGGGAGCATTGTGATGACATATGTAATGGGCCATTGTGATGACAATGGCATGGAGCATTGTGATGCCAAGTGTCATGGAGGATTCTGATGACAAAAGTAATGGAGCATTGTGATGACAATGGCTTGGAGCATTGTGATGACAAGGGTCAGGGAGCATTGTTCTGACAAGTGCGTGGAGAATTGTAATGACAAGTGTCATGGAGCATTCTGATGACAAGCTTGTGGAGTATTTTGATGACAATGGCATGGATCATTTTGATGAAAACGACATGGGGCATTGTGATGAAAAATGCATGGAGCCTTTTCGTGACAGGGTTCAAGGAGCATTCTGATGACAAGTGTCATGGAGCATTGTGATGACAAGTTTATTGAAAATTGTGATGACAAATGTCATGGAGCATTGTGATGAAAAGGGCATGGAGTATTGTGATGACAGGCATCATGGAGCGTTGTGATGACAAGTGTTATGGAACATTGTGATCACAATGGTTTGGAGTATTGTGATGACAGAGGTCATGGATCATTTTCATTTCAATGAGCAGGGAACATTGTGATGACAAGGGCATGAAGCAATGTGATCCCAAGGTTCATGGAGGATTTTGATGACAATGGAAATGGAGTATTTTGATGACAAGCGCAT
This sequence comes from Mesoplodon mirus, assembly GCF_964341445.2. Taxonomy (NCBI): domain Eukaryota; kingdom Metazoa; phylum Chordata; class Mammalia; order Artiodactyla; family Ziphiidae; genus Mesoplodon; species Mesoplodon mirus. The sequence continues at coordinate 8,704 of NW_028294575.1, forward strand.
AGAGCATTGTAATGGAAAGGTCATGTAGCATTTTTCTGACAAAGGCATGGAGCATTGTGATGACATGTGTCATGGAGCACTGTGATGACAAGCGTCATGGAGCATTGTGAATACACGGGTCATGGAGCATTGGGATGACAAGGGCATGGATCATTGTGATGACAAGTGTCATGGAGCACTGCGCTGAAAATGTTCATGGAGTGTTGTGATGACAGGGGTCATGGAGCATTGTGATGACTAGGGAATGGAGCAGTGTGATGACAAGAGTCCCAGATCATTTGCTGTCAGTTGACATGGAGTATTGTGATAACAGTGGTAATGGAGCATTGTGAAGATATTGGCCATGGAGCATTGTGATGAGTAGGTCGTGGAGCATTGGGCTGAAAATGTTCATGGACTATTGTGATGACAGGGGTCATGGAGCATTGTGATGAGAAGGGAATGGAGCATGGTGATGACAAGGTCCTGGAGCATTGTGAGGAGAAGACCATGGAGACTTGTGATGACAAGTCTCATGGAGCATTCTGATGAAAAGGGGCATCGAGCATTGTGATTACAGGGGTCTTGGAGCATTGTGATGACAAGGGCATGGAGCATTATGATGAGAAGGCCATGAAGCATTCTGATGACATGCGTCATGGAGCTTTGTGATGACAAGGGCATGGATCATTGTGATTACAGGGATCTTGGAGCACTGTGATGAAAAGGGCATGGATTATTGTGATGACAAAGGCATGGAGCCTTGTCATGAGAGGGTTCAAGGAGCATACTGACGACAAGTGTCAGGGAGCATTGTGCTGACAAGTGTATTGAGCATTGTGATGACAAAGATCATGGAGCATTGTGAAGAGAAGACCATGGATAATTGTGATGATGAGCGTCATGGGGTGTTGTGATGATAAGTGTTATGGAACATTGTGATCACAAGGTTTTGGAGCATTGTGATGACAGAGGTCATGGATCATTTTGATTTCGAGGAGCATGGAGCATTGTGAGGAGGAGGGCATGAAGCAATGTGATCCCAAGTTTCATGGAGGATTGTGATGACAATGGAAATGGAGTATTGTGATGACAAGCGCATAGAGCATTGTAATGACAAAGTCATGTAGCATTTTGCTGACAAAGGCATGGAGCATTGTGATGACAAGTGTCATGGAGCACTGTGATGACAAGCGTCATGGAGCATTGTGAATACAGGGGTCATGGAGCATTGGGATGACAAGGGCATGGATCATTGTGATGACAAGTGTCATGGAGCACTGCACTGATAATGTTCATGGAGTGTTGTGATGATAGGTGTCATGGAGCATTGTGATGACTATGGAATGGAGCATTGTGATAACAAGAGTCACGGATCATTGTGTTGTCGGTTGTCATGGAGTGTTGTGAGGACAGTGGTCATGGAGCATTGTGATGATATTCTCCATGGAGCATTGTGATGAATAGGTCTTGGAGCATTGGGCTGAAAATATTCATGGATTATTGTGATGACAGGAGTCATGGAGCATTGTGATGAGAAGGGAATGGAGCATGGTGATGACAATGTCCAGTAGCATTGTGATGAGAAGACCATGGAGACTTGTCATGACAAGTCTCATGGACCATTCTGATGAAAAGGGGCATGGAGCATTGTGATTACAGGGGTCTTGGAGCATTGTGATGACTAGGGCATGATACACTGTGATACATGTGTCATGGGTCATGGAGGATTGTGATGACAAGTCATGGAGCATTGTGATGACAAGGGCATGGAGCATTGTGATGACTGGAGCATGGAGCATTTGTCTGACAAGATTCATAGATTATTGTGATGAGAGTGGACATGGTGCATTGTGATGACAAGGGCATGGATCATTGTGTAGAGAAGGTCATGGTGTATTGTGAAGACAGGTGTCAGGGAGCATTGTGATGACATATGTCATGGTCCATTGCGATGACAATGGCAGGGAGTATTGTGATGGCAAATGAAATGGAGAATTGTGATGACAAATATAATGGAGCATCGTGATGACTATGGCTTGGAGCACTATGATGACAATGGCCATTGAGAATTTTCATGACAAGGTCGTGAAGCATTGTGATAACAATTTCCTTGAGCATTGTGCTGACAAAACCATGGAGCCTTGTGATGACAAGTCTCATGGAGCATACTGATGAAAAGTGTCTTGGAACATTGTGATGACAAGGGCATGGAGCATTGTGAGGAGAAGACCAAGGCGCATTCTGATGGCATGCGTCATCGAGATTTGTGATGACAAGGGCATGGAGCATTGTGATTACACGGGTTTTGGAGCATTGTGATGAAAATGGCATGGATCATTGTGATGAAATAGGCATGGAGCCTTGTCATGAAAGGGTTAAAGGAGCATACAGACAACAAGTGTCAGGGAGCATTTTGATGACAAGTGTATTGAGCATTGTGATGACAATGGTCTTGGAGCATTGTGATGAGAAGACCATTGATAATTGTGATGACGAGCATCATGGGGCATTGTGATGACAAGTGTTATGGAATATTGTGATCACAAGGGTTTGGAGCATTGTTATGACAGAGGTCATGGAGCAATTTGATTTCATTGTGATGACAATAGCATGAAGCATTATGATGATGGGCATGGTTCATTTTGATGACAGGGTTCATGGATCATTGAGATGAAAAGGGGCATAGAGCATTGTGATTAGAGCGTTCTTGGAGCATTGTGATGAGAAGGGTCATGGAGCCTTGTGATGACAAGGCCATGGAACATCGTGATGGCAGAGGTCATGGAACATTGTTATGACAGTGGTAATGGAGCATTGTGATGGCAAGGGCATGGATCATTGTGATGAGAAGGCCATGGAGCATTCTGATGACATGTGTCATGGAGCTTTGTGAAGACAAGGGCATGGAGCAATGTGATGAGAGCGTGCATGGAGCATTCTGATGACAATGACATGGAGCATTGTGATGCCAAGGGTCATGGATCTTTGTGATGACAAAGGTCATGGAGCATTTTGATGGCAAGGGTGTCGTGCATTGTGATGAGAAAGGCAGGGAACATTCTGATGACAGGGTCTTTGAGCAATTTGATGAAAAGTGTCATGGAACATTTTGATGACAGGTGTTATGGAACATTGTGATGTCAGGGGTCATCGAACATTGTGATGATAAGTGCATGTAACATTGTGATGACAGGAGTGACGGAGTATTGTGACAAATAGTGATGTAGCATTGTGATATCAGTGGTGAGAGAGCATTTTGATGAGAAGTGCATGGAGCATTGTGATGACAAATTTTATGGAGCCTTGTGATGACAAGATTGTGGAGCACTGTGCTGACAAGCACATGGTGCATTGTGATGACATGTGTCATGGAGCATTGTGCTGCCAAGCGCATGGAGCATTGTGATGACAAGGGTCAAAGAGCACTGTGATGAAAAGTTCATGGAGCATTGTGGTTAAAAATGTCACAGAGACTGTTGATGACCAGGGCATGGACCATTGTGATGACAAAGGTCATGAAGCATTGTGATGATTGGAGTCACGGAGCATTGTGATGACAGGGGTCATGGAGCATTGCTATAACAATGGCATGGAGCATTGTGATGACAAGGGCATGGAACATTGGTCTAATAAGTTTCATGGATTATTGTGATGACAGTTAGAATGGCGCATAGTGATGACAACGGCATGGAGCATTGTGATGACCAGGCCATGCTGTATTCTGAAGTCAGGTGTCAGGGAGCATTGTGATGACATATATTATGGCCCATTGTGATGACAATGGCATGGAGCATTGGGATGCCAAGTGTCATGGATCATTCTGATGGCAAAGGTAATGAAGCATTGTGATGACAATGGCTTGCAGCATTGTGATGACAAGGGTCAGGGAGCATTGTGCTGACAAGTGCATGGAGAAATGTGATGACAAGAGTCATGGAGCATTCTGATGACAAGCTTGTGGAGTATTTTGATGACAATGGCATGGAGCATTCTGATGAAAACGGCATGGGGCATTGTGATGAAAAGGCATGGAGACGTTTCCTGACAGGGTTCAAGGAGCATACTGATGACAAGTGTCAGGGATCCTTGTGATGACAAAGGTCATGGAGCATTGTGATGAAAAGAGCATGGAGTATTTTGATGACAGGCATCATGGAGCGTTGTGATGACAAGTGTTATGGAACATTGTGATCACAAGGGTTTGGAGCATTGTGAAGACAGAGGTCATGGATCATTTTGATTTCAAGGAGCATGGAGCATTGTTAGGAGGAGGGCATGAAGCAATGTGATCCCAAGTTTCATGCAGGATTGTGATGAAAATGGAAATGGAGTATTGTGATGACAAGCGCATAGAGCATTGTAATGACAAAGTCATGTAGCATTTTGCTGACAAAGGCATGGAGCATTGTGATGACGTGTCATGGAGCACTCTGTTGACAAGCGTCACGGAGCATTGTGAATACTGGGGTCATGGAGCATTGGGATGACAAGGGCATGGATCATTGTGATGACAAGGGTCATGGAGCATTGGGCTGAAAATGTTCATGGAGTGTTGTGATGACAGGTGTCATGGAGCATTGTGATGACTATGGAATGTAGCATTGTGATGACAAGAGTCGCGGATCATTGTGTTGTCTGGTGTCATGGAGTGTTGTGAGGACAGTGGTCATGGAGCATTGTGATGATATTGGCCATTGATCATTGTGATGAATAGGTCATGGAGCATTGGGCTGAAAATATTCATGGATTATTGTGATGACAGCAGTCATGGAGCATTGTGATGAGAAGGGAATGGAGCATGGTGATGACAAGGTCCAGGAGCATTGTGATGAGAAGACCATGGAGACTTGTCATGACAAGTCTCATGGACCATTCTGATGAAAAGGGGCATGGAGCATTGTGATTACAGGGGTCTTGGAGCATTGTGATGACTAGGGCATGAAACACTGTGATACATGTGTAATGGGTCATGGAGGATTGTGATGACAAGTCATGGAGCATTGTGATGACAAGGGCATGGAGCATTGTGATGACAGGAGCTTGGAGCATTTGTCTGACAAGATTCATAGATTATTGTGATGACAGTGGACATGGTGCATTGTGATGACAAGGGCATGGATCATTGTGTAGAGAAGTTCATGGTGTATTGTGAAGACCGGTGTCAGGGAGCATTGTGATGATATATGTCATGGTTCATTGCGATGACAATGGCAGGGAGTATTGTGATGCCAAATGAAATGGAGAATTGTGATGACAAATATAATGGAGCATTGTGATGACTATGGCTTGGAGCATTATGATGACAATGGCCATTGAGAATTTTCATGACAAGGTCGTGAAGCATTGTGATGACAATTTCCTTGAGCATTGTGCTGACAAAACCATGGAGCCTTGTGATGACAAGTCTCATGGAGCATACTGATGAAAAGGGTCTTGGAACATTGTGATGACAAGGGCATGGATCATTGTGAGGAGAAGACCAAGGCGCATTCTGATGGCATGCGTCATCGAGCTTTGTGATGACAAGGGCATGGAGCATTGTGATTACATGGGTCTTGGAGCATTGTGATGAAAATGGCATGGATCATTGTGATGAAATAGGCATGGAGCCTTGTCATGACAGGGTTCAAGGAGCATACAGACAACAAGTGTCAGGGAGCATTTTGATGACAAGTGTATTGAGCATTGTGATGACAATGGTCATGGAGCATTGTGATGAGAAGACCATTGATAATTGTGATGACGAGCATCATGGGGCATTGTGATGACAAGTGTTATGGAATATTGTGATCACAAGGGTTTGGAGCATTGTTATGACAGAGGTCACGGAGCAATTTGATTTCATTGTGATGACAATAGCATGAAGCATTATGATGATGGGCATGGTTCATTTTGATGACAGGGTTCATGGATCATTGAGATGAAAAGGGGCATAGAGCATTGTGATTACACGGTTCTTGGAGCATTGTGATGAGAAGGGTCATGGAGCTTTGTGATGACAAGGCCATGGAACATCGTGATGGCAGGTGTCATGGAGAATTTTTATGACAGTGGTAATGGAGCATTGTGATGGCAAGGGCATGGATCATTGTGATGAGAAGGCCATGGAGCATTCTGATGACATGTGTCATGGAGCTTTGTGAAGACAAGGGCATGGAGCAATGTGATGAGAGCGTGCATGGAGCATTGTGATGACAATGACATGGAGCACTGTGATGCCATGGGTCATGGATCTTTGTGATGACAAAGGTCATGGAGCATTTTGATGGCAAGGGTGTTGTGCATTGTGATGAGAAAGGCAGGGAACATTCTGATGATAGGGTCTTTGAGCAATTTGATGAAAAGTGTCATGGAACATTTTGATGACAGGTGTTATGGAACATTGTGATGTCAGGGGTCATTGAACATTGTGATGATAAGTGCATGTAGCATTGTGATGACAGGAGTGACGGAGTATTGTGACAAATAGTGATGTAGCATTGTGATATCAGTTGTGAGAGAGCATTTTGATATGAAGTGCATGTAGAATTGTGATGACAAATTTTATGGAGCATTGTGATGACAAGATTGTGGAGCACTGTGATGACAAGCACATGGTGCATTGTGATGACATGTGTCATGGAGCATTGTGCTGCCAAGCACATGGAGCATTGTGATGACAATGGTCAAAGAGAATTGTGATGAAAAGTTCATGGAGCATTGTGGTTAAAAATGTCACAGAGAGTGAAGATGACGAGGGCATGGACCATTGTGATGACAAAGGTCATGAAGCATTGTGATGATTGGAGTCACCGAGCATGGTGATGACAGGGGTCATGGAGCATTGTGATAACAAGGGCATGGAGCATTGTGATGACAAGGGCATGGAACATTGGTCTAATAAGTTTCATGGATTATTGTGATGACAGTTAGAATGGCACACTGTGATGACAACGGCATGGAGCATTGTGATGACCAGGCCATGCACTATTGTGAAGACAGGTGTCAGGGAGCATTGTGATGACATATGTAATGGCCCATTTTGATGACAATGGCATGGAGCATTGTGATGCCAAGTGTCATGGAGGATTCTGATGACAAAAGTAATGGAGGATTGTGATGACAATGGCTTGGAGCATTGTGATGACAAGGGTCAGCGAGCATTGTGCTGACAAGTGCGTGGAGAATTGTAATGACAAGTGTCATGGAGCATTCTGATGACAAGCTTGTGGAGTATTTTGATGACAATGGCATGGATCATTTTGATGAAAACGGCATGGTGCATTGTGATGAAAAAGGCATGGAGCCTTTTCGTGACAGGTTTCAAGGAGCATTCTGATGACAAGTGTCAGGGAGCATTGTGATGACAAGTGTATTGAAAATTTTGATGACAAAGTTCATGTAGCCTTGTGATGAAAAGGGCATGTATTATTGTGATGACAGGCATCATGGAGCGTTGTGATGACAAGTGTTATGGAACATTGTGATCACAAGGGTTTGGAGTATTGTGATGACAGAGGTCATGGATCATTTTGATTTCAAGGAGCAGGGAGCATTGTGATGACAAGGGCATGAAGCAATGTGATCCCAAGGTTCATGGAGGATTGTGATGACAATGGAAATGGAGTATTTTGATGACAAGCGCATATAGCATTGTAATGGAAAGGTCATGTAGCATTTTGCTGACAAAGGCATGGAGCATTGTGATGACATGTGTCATGGAGCACTGTGATGAAAAGCGTCACGGAGCATTGTGAATACTGGGGTCATGGAGCATTGGGATTACAAGGGCATGGATCATTGTGATGACAAGGGTCATGGAGCACTGGGCTGAAAATGTTTATGGAGTGTTGTGATGACAGGTATCATGGAGCATTGTGATGACTAGGGAATGGAGCATTGTGATGACAAGAGTCCCGGATCATTTTGTTGTCAGTTGTCATGGAGTGTTGTGATAACAGTGGTCATGGAGCATTGTGAAGATATTGGCCACGGAGCATTGTGATGAGTAGGTCGTGGAGCATTGGGCTGAAAATGTTCATGGACTATTGTGATGACAGGGGTCAAGGAGCATTGTGATGACTAGGGAATGGAGCATGGTGATGACAAGGTCCTGGAGCATTGTGAGGAGAAGGCCATGGAGACTTCTGATGACAAGTCTCATGGAGCATTCTGATGAAAAGGGGGATGGAGCATTGTGATTTCAGGGGTCTTGGAGCATTGTGATGACAAGGGCATGGAGCATTATGATGAGAAGGACATGAAGCATTCTGATGACATGCGTCATGGAGCTTTTTGATGACAAGGGCATGGATCATTGTGATTACAGGGATCTTGGAGCATTGTGATGAAAAGGGCATGGATCATTGTGATGAAAAAGCATGGAGCCTTGTCATGACAGGGTTCAAGGAGCATATGGACGACAAGTGTCAGGGAGCATTGTGATGACAAGTGTATTGAGCATTGTGATGACAAAGATCATGGAGCATTGTGAAGAGAAGACCATGGATAATTGTGATGATGAGCGTCATGGGGTGTTGTGATGATAAGTGTTATGGAACATTGTGATCACAAGTGTTTGGAGCTTTATGATGACAGAGGTAATGGAGAATATTGATTTCATTGTGATGAAAATAGCCTGAAGCATTATGATGATGGGCATGGTGCATTGTGATGGCAGGGTTCATGGAGCATTGAGATGAAAAGGGGCATGGATCATTGTGTTTACAAAGGTCTTGGAGCATTGTGATGACAAGGGCATGGAGCACTGTGATGAGAAGGCCATGGAACTTTCTGATGACATGCGTCATGGAGCTTTGTGATGACAAGGGCAAGGAGAATTGTGATTACAGGGGCCTTCAGCATTGTGATGACAAGTGTCATGGAACCTTGTGATGACTAGGCCGTGGAACATTGTGATGGCAGGGGTCATGGTGCATTGTTATGACAGAGGTAATGGAGCATTGTGATGAGAAGGGCATGGAACATTGGTCTGAAATGTTTGATGGATTATTGTGAGGAGAGTGGGCATGGAGCATTGTGATGACAAGGGTACGGAACACTATGATACATGGGTCATGCAAGATTGTAATGACAAGGGCATGGAGCATTGCGATGAGAAGGGCATCGAGCATTGTGATGACAAGTGTCATGGAGCTTTGTGATGACAAGGGCATGGAGCAATGTGATGAGAGTGTTCATGGAGCATTGTCATGACAATGACATGGAGCATTGTGATGCCAAGTGTCATGGAGATTTGTGATGACAAGTCATGGAGCATTTTGATGACAAGGGCATGGTGCATTGTGATGAGAAGTGCAGGGAGCATTTTGATGACCGGGCCATGCAGCAATTTGATGAAAAGTGTCATGGAATATTTTGATGGCAGGTGTTATAGAACATTGTGATGTCAGGGGTCTTGGAGCTTTGGGATGAAAAGGATCATGGAGCATTTTGATGACAGGGTTTATGGAACATTGTGATGTCAGGGGTCATGGAACATTCTGATGATAAGGGGATGTAGCAGTGTGAAGACCGGGTCATGGAACATTGTGATTACAGGGGTGAGGGAGTATTGTGATGACTAGTGATGGAACACTGTGATATCTCTGGTGAGAGAGCATTTTGATGAGAAGTGCATGGAGCATTGTGATTACAAGGTTTATGGAGCATTGCAATGACAAGGTTGTGGACCGATGTGATGAAATGCGTGTGGCACATTGTGAAGACAATTGTCATGGAGCATTGTTCTCACAAAGACATGGAGCTTTGTGATGACAAGGGTCACTGTGAATTGTGATGAAATGTTCATGGAGCATTGTGGTTACAAAGGTCACATAACCTTGTGATGACACAGGCATGGATCATTGTGATGACAAACGTTATGAAGCATTGTGATGACTGGAGTCACGGAGCATTGTGATGACAGGGGTCATGGAGCATTGTGATGACATGTGTCATGGAGCATTGTGCTGACAAGCGCATGGAGCATTGTGATGACAAGGGTCATGGAGCATTGTGCTGAGAAAGGCATAGAGCATTTTAATGACAAGGGTCAAAGAGCATTGTGATGAAAAGTTCATGGATCATTTTGGTTAAAAAGCTCACAGAGAGTGAAGATGACGAGGGCATGGCCCATTGTGGTGACAAAGGTCATGAAGCATTGTGATGACTGGAGTCACAGAGCATTGTGATGGCAGGGGTCATGGAGCATTGTGATAACAAGGGCATGGAGCATTGTGATGACCAGGGCAAGGAGCATTGGTCTAATAAGTTTCATGGATTATTGCGATGACAGTTGGAATGGCGCATTGTGATGACAAGGGCATGGAGCATTGTGATGGCCAGGTCATGCAGTATTGTGAAGACAGGTGTCAGGGAGCATTGTGATGACATATGTAATGGCCCATTGTGATGACAATGGCATGGAGCATTGGGATGCCAAGTGTCATGGAGGATTCTGATGGCAAAGGTAATGGAGCATTGTGATGACAATGGCTGGGAGCATTGTGATGACAAGGGTCAGGGAGCATTGTGCTGACAAGTGCATGGAGAAATGTGATGACAAGGGTCATGGAGCATTCTGATGACAAGCTTGTGGAGTATTTTGATGACAATGGCATGGAGCATTGTGATGAAAAGAGCATGGAGTATTGTGATGACAGGCATCATGGAGCGTTGTGATGACAAGTGTTATGGAACATTGTGATCACAAGGGTTTGGAGAATTGTGATGACAGAGGTCATGGATCATTTTGCTTTCAAGGAGCAGGGAGCATTGTGAGGACAAGGGCATGAAGCAATGTGATCCCAAGGTTCATGGAGGATTGTGATGACAATGGAAATGGAGTATTTTGATGACAAGCACATAGAGCATTGTAATGGAAACGTCATGTAGCATTTTGCTGACAAAGGCATGGAGCATTGTGATGACATGTGTCATGGAGCACTGTGATGACAAGCGTCATGGAGCATTGTGAATTCCGGGGTTATGGAGCATTGGGATAACAAGGGCATGGATCATTGTGATGACAAGGGTCATGGAGCACTGGGCTGATAATGTTCATGGAGTGTTGTGATGACAGGTGTCATGGAGCATTGTGATGACTATGGAATGGAGCATTGTGATGACAAGAGTGGCGGATCATTGTGTTGTCGGGTGTCATGGACTGTTGTGATAACAGTGGTCATGGAGCATTGTGATGTTATTGGCCATGGAACATTGTGATGAATAGGGCTTGGAGCATTGGGCTGAAAATATTCATGGATTATTGTGATGACTGGGGTCATGGAGCATTGTGATGAGAAGGGAATGGAGCATGGTGATGACAAGGTCCAGGAGTATTGTGATGAGAAGTCTATGGAGACTTGTCATGACAAGTCTCATGAAGCATTCTGATGAAAAGGGGCATGGAGCATTGTGATTACAGGGGTCTTGGAGCATTGTGATGACTAGGGCATGGAACACTGTGATACATGTGTCATGGGTCATGGAGGATTGTGATGACAAGTCATGGAGCTTTGTGATGACAAGGGCATGGAGCATTGCGATGACAGGAGCATGGAGCATTTGTGTGACAAGATTCATAGATTATTGTGATGACAGTGGACATGGTGCATTGTGATGACAAGGGCATGGATCATTGTGTAGAGAAGGTCATGGTGTATTGTGAAGACTGGTGTCAGGGAGCATTGTGATGACATACGTCATGGTCCATTGCGATGACAATGGCAGGGAGTACTGTGATGCCAAATGAAATGGAGAATTGTGATGACAAATATAATGGAGCATCGTGATGACTATGGCTTGGAGCATTATGATGACAATGGCCATTGAGAATTTTCATGACAATGTCGTGAAGCATTGTGATGACAAGTTCCTTGAGCATTGTGATGACAAAACCATGGAGCCTTGTGATGACAAGTCTCATGGAGCATACTGATGAAAAGGGTCTTGGAACATTGTGATGACAAGGGCATGGAGCATTGTGAGGAGAAGACCAAGGAGCATTCTGATGGCATGCGTCATCGAGCTTTGTGATGACAAGGGCATGGAGCATTGTGATTACATGGGTCTTGGAGCATTGTGATGAAAATGGCATGGATCATTGTGATGAAATATGCATGGAGCCTTGTCATGACAGGGTTCAGGGAGCATACAGACAACAAGTGTCAGGGAGCATTTTGATGACAAGTGTATTGAGCATTGTGATGACAATTGTCATGGAGCTTTGTGATGAGAAGACCATTGATTATTGTGATGACGAGCGTCATGGGGCATTGTGATGACAAGTGTTATGGAATATTGTGATCACAAGGTTTTGGAGCATTGTTATGACAGAGGTCATGGAGCAATTTGATTTCATTGTGATGACAATAGCATGAAGCATTATGATGATGGGCATGGTTCATTGTGATGACAGGGTTCATGGATCATTGAGATGAAAAGGGGCATAGATCATTGTGATTACAGGGTTCTTGGAGCATTGTGATGAGAAGGGTCATGGAGCTTTGTGATGACAAGTCCATGGAACATCGTGATGGCAGGGGTCATGGAGAATTGTTATGACAGTTGTAATGGAGCATTGTGATGGCAAGTGCATGGATCATTGTGATGAGAAGGCCATGGTGCATTCTGATGACATGTGTCATGGAGCTTTTGAAGACAAGGGCATGGAGCAATGTGATGAGAGCGTGCATGGAGCATTGTGATGACAATGACATGGAGCATTGTGATGCCAATGGTCATGGATCTTTGTGATGACAAAGGGTATGGAGCATTTTGATGGCAAGGGCGTTGTGCATTGTGATGAGAAAGGCAGGGAACATTGTGATGACAGGGTCTTTGAGCAATTTGATGAAAAGTGTCATGGAACATTTTGATGACAGGTGTTATGGAACATTGTGATGTCAGGGGTCATCGAGCATTGTGATGATAAGTGCATGTAACATTGTGATGACAGGAGTGACGGAGTATTTTGACAAATAGTGATGTAGCATTGTGATATCAGTGGTGAGAGAGCATTTTGATGAGAAGTGCATGGAGCATTGTGATGACAAATTTTATAGAGCATTGTGATTACAAGATTGTGGAGCACTGTGATGACAAGCACATGGTGCATTGTGATGACATGTGTCATGGAGCATTATGCTGCCAAGCGTATGGAGCATTGTGATGACAAGGGTCAAAGAGCATTGTGATGAAAAGTTCATGGAGCATTGTGGTTAAAAAGGTCACAGAGACTGTTGATGACCAGGGCATGGACCATTGTGATGACAAACGTCATGAAGCATTGTGATGATTGGAGTCACGGAGCATTGTGATGACAGGGGTCATGGAGCATTGTGATAACAAGGGCATGGAGCATTGTGATGACAAGGGCATGGAACATTGGTCTAATAAATTTCATGGATTATTGTGATGAGAGTTAGAATGGCGCATTGTGATGACAAGGGCATGGAGCATTGTGATGACAAGGGCACGGAGCCTTTTGATGACAGGGACATGGTTCATTGGTCTTACATGTTTCATAGATTATTGTGATGACAGGGGACATGGTGCATTGTGATGACAAGGGCATGGATCATTGTGATGAGAAGGTAATGGAGTATTGTGAAGATATGTGTCAGGGAGCATTGTGATGACATATGTCATGGTCCATTGCGATGACAAAGGCAGGGAGCATTGTGATGACAAATGTAATGGAGGATTGTGATGACAAATATAATGGAGCATTGTGAGGACTAGGGCTTGGAGCATTATGATGACAAGGGCCATTGAGAATTTTCAGGACAATGTCGTGAAGCATTGTGATGATAAGTTCCTGGAGCACTGTGATGAGAAAACCATGGAGCACTGTGATGACAAATCTCTTGGAGCATACTGATGAAAAGGGGCATGGACCATTGTTATTACAGGGGTCTTGGAACATTGTGATGACATGGGTATGGAGCATTGTGAGGAGAAGGCGAAGGAGCATTCTGAAGATATGCGTCATTGAGCTTTGTGATGACAAGGGCATGGAACAATGTGATTACAGGGTTCTAGGAGCATTGTGATGAAAATGCCATGTATCATTGTGATGAAAAAGGCATGGAGCTTTGTCATGACAGTGTTCAAGGAGCATACTGACGACAAGTGTCAGGGAGCATTGTGATGACAAGTGTATTGAGCATTGTGATGAGAAAGGTCATGGAGCATTGTGATGAGAAGACCATGGATAATTGTGGTGACGAGCGTCATGGGGCATTGTGATGACAAGTGTTATGGAATAATGTGATCACAAGTGTTTGGATCATTGTTATGACAGAAGTCATGAAGAATTTTGATTTAATTGTGCTGACAATAGCATGAAGCATTATGAAGATGGGCATGAGGCATTGTGATGACAGGGTTCATGGAGCACTGTGTTGAAAAGGGGCATGGATCATTGTGATTACAGGGGTCTTGGATCATTTTGGAGACAAGTGTCATGGAGACTTGTGATGACAAGGCCGTGGAACCTTGTGATTGCAGGGGTCATGGAGCATTGTTAGGACAGGGGTAATGGAGCATTGTGATGGCATGGGAAAGGAAAACTGTGATGAGAACGCCATGGAGCATTCTGATGACATGTGTCATGGAGCTATGTGATGACAAGGGCATGAAGCAATGTGATGAGAGCGTTCATGGTGCATTGTGATGACAATGACTTGGAGCATTGTTATGCCAAGGTTCATAGATCTTTGTGATGACAAAGGTCATGGTGCATTTTGATGACAAGGGCGTTTTGCATTGTGATGAGAAGGGCCGGAAGCATTGTGATGACATGGTCATGGAGCAATTTGATGAAAAAGGTCATGGAATATATTGATGACAGGGGTTATGGAACACTGTGATGTCACGGGTTATGGAGCATTTTGATGAAAATGGTAATGGATCTTTTAATGACAGGGGTTATGTAACATTGTGATGTCAGTGGTCATCGAACATTGTGATGATAATGCATGTAGCATTGTGATGACAGGAGTCATGGAACATTGTGATGACAGGGGTGAGGGAGTATTGTGACGAATAGTGATGTAACATTGTGATATCAGTTGTGAGAGAGCATTGTGATGAGAAGCGCATGGAGCATTGTGATGACAAGGTTTATGGAGCATTGTGATGACAAGATTGTGGAGCACTGAGATGACAAGTGCATGGAGCATTGTGATGACATGTGTCATGGAGCATTGTGCTGACAAGCACATGGAGCATTGTGATGACAATGGTCATGGAGCATTGTGCTGAGAAAGGCATAGAGCATTGCGATGACAAGGGCGAAAGAGCATTGTGATGAAAAGTTCATGGAGCATTGTGGTTAAAAATGTCACAGAGACTGTTGATGATGAGGGCATGGACCATTGTGATGACAAAGGTCATGAAGCATTTTGATGATTGTAGTCACGGAACATTTTGATGACAGGGGTCATGGAGCATTGTGATAAGAAGGGCATGGAGCATTGTGATGACAAGGGCATGGAGCATTGTGATGGCCAGGTCATGCAGTATTGTGAAGACAGGTGTCAGGGAGCATTGTGATGACATATGAAATGGCCCATTGTGATGACAATGGCATGGAGCATTGTGATGCCAAGTGTCATGGAGGATTGTGATGACAAAGGTAATGGAGCATTGAGATGACAATGGCTAGGAGCATTGTGATGACAAGGGTCAGGGAGCATTTTGCTGGCAAGTGCATGGAGAATTATGATGACAAGGGTCATGGAACATTCTGATGACAAACTTGTGGAGTATTTTGATGACCATGACATCGATCAGTTTGAAGAAAACGGCATGGGGCCTTGTGATGAAAATGTCATGGAACCTTTGGTGACAGGGTCCAAGGAGCATTGTGAAGACAAGTGTCAGGGAGCATTGTGATGACAAGTGTATTGAGAATTTTGATGACAAAGGTCATGGTGCATTGTGATGAAAAGGCCATGGATTATTGTGATGACAGGCATCATGGAGCGTTGTGATGACAAGTGTTATGGAACACTGTGATCACAAGGTTTTGGAGCATCGTGATGACAGAGGTCATGGATCATTTTGATTTCAGGGAGCATGGAGCATTGTGATGACAAAGGCATGAAGCAATGTGATCCAAAGTTTCATGGAGGATTGTGATGACAATCGTAATGGAGTATTGTGATGACAAGCACATAGAGCATTGTAATGACAATGTCATGTTGCATTTTGCTGACAAAGTCATGGAGCATTTTGATGACAGGTGTCATGGAGAACTCTGATGACAATTGTCACGGAGCATTGTGAATACAGGGGTCATGGAGCATTGGGATGACAAGGGCATGGATCATTGTGATGACAAGGGTCATGGAGCATTGTGATGAAAATGTTCATGGAGTATTGTGATGCTTTGGGTCATGGAGCATTGTGATGACAGAGGTCATAGAGAATTTTGATTTCATTGTGCTGACAATAGCCAGAAGCATTATGATAATGGGCATGATGCACTGTGATGTCAGGGTTCATGGACCATTGATAGGAAAAGGGGCATGGAGCACTGTGATTACAGGGGTCTGGGAGCATTGTGATGACAAGGGCATGGAGCATTTTGATTACAGGGGTCTTGGAGCATTGTGATTAAAAGTGTCATGGAGCCTTGTGATGACAAGGCCGTGGAACATTGTGATGGCAGAGGTCATGGAGCATTGTTATGACAGGTGTAATGGAGCATTGTGATGAGAATTGCATGGAGCATTTTGATTACAAGTTTTATGGAGCATTGCGATGACAAATTTCTGGACCGTTGGGATGAAATGCGCGTGACCCACTGTGATGACAAGGGTCATGGAGCATTTTTCTGACAAAGGCATGGAGCATTGTGATGAAAGGAGTCATGGAGCATTGTGATGAAAATTTCATGGAGCATTGTGGTTACAAAGGTCACATAACCTTGTGATGACACAGGCATGGATCATTGTGATGACAAACGTTATGAAGCATTGTGATGACTGGAGTCACGGAGCATTGTGATGACAGGGGTCATGGAGCATTGTGATGACATGTGTCATGGAGCATTGTGCTGACAAGCGCATGGAGCATTGTGATGACAAGGGTCATGGAGCATTGTGCTGAGAAAGGCATAGAGCATTTTAATGACAAGGGTCAAAGAGCATTGTGATGAAAAGTTCATGGATCATTTTGGTTAAAAAGCTCACAGAGAGTGAAGATGACGAGGGCATGGCCCATTGTGGTGACAAAGGTCATGAAGCATTGTGATGACTGGAGTCACAGAGCATTGTGATGGCAGGGGTCATGGAGCATTGTGATAACAAGGGCATGGAGCATTGTGATGACCAGGGCAAGGAGCATTGGTCTAATAAGTTTCATGGATTATTGCGATGACAGTTGGAATGGCGCATTGTGATGACAAGGGCATGGAGCATTGTGATGGCCAGGTCATGCAGTATTGTGAAGACAGGTGTCAGGGAGCATTGTGATGACATATGTAATGGCCCATTGTGATGACAATGGCATGGAGCATTGGGATGCCAAGTGTCATGGAGGATTCTGATGGCAAAGGTAATGGAGCATTGTGATGACAATGGCTGGGAGCATTGTGATGACAAGGGTCAGGGAGCATTGTGCTGACAAGTGCATGGAGAAATGTGATGACAAGGGTCATGGAGCATTCTGATGACAAGCTTGTGGAGTATTTTGATGACAATGGCATGGAGCATTGTGATGAAAAGAGCATGGAGTATTGTGATGACAGGCATCATGGAGCGTTGTGATGACAAGTGTTATGGAACATTGTGATCACAAGGGTTTGGAGAATTGTGATGACAGAGGTCATGGATCATTTTGCTTTCAAGGAGCAGGGAGCATTGTGAGGACAAGGGCATGAAGCAATGTGATCCCAAGGTTCATGGAGGATTGTGATGACAATGGAAATGGAGTATTTTGATGACAAGCACATAGAGCATTGTAATGGAAACGTCATGTAGCATTTTGCTGACAAAGGCATGGAGCATTGTGATGACATGTGTCATGGAGCACTGTGATGACAAGCGTCATGGAGCATTGTGAATTCCGGGGTTATGGAGCATTGGGATAACAAGGGCATGGATCATTGTGATGACAAGGGTCATGGAGCACTGGGCTGATAATGTTCATGGAGTGTTGTGATGACAGGTGTCATGGAGCATTGTGATGACTATGGAATGGAGCATTGTGATGACAAGAGTGGCGGATCATTGTGTTGTCGGGTGTCATGGACTGTTGTGATAACAGTGGTCATGGAGCATTGTGATGTTATTGGCCATGGAACATTGTGATGAATAGGGCTTGGAGCATTGGGCTGAAAATATTCATGGATTATTGTGATGACTGGGGTCATGGAGCATTGTGATGAGAAGGGAATGGAGCATGGTGATGACAAGGTCCAGGAGTATTGTGATGAGAAGTCTATGGAGACTTGTCATGACAAGTCTCATGAAGCATTCTGATGAAAAGGGGCATGGAGCATTGTGATTACAGGGGTCTTGGAGCATTGTGATGACTAGGGCATGGAACACTGTGATACATGTGTCATGGGTCATGGAGGATTGTGATGACAAGTCATGGAGCTTTGTGATGACAAGGGCATGGAGCATTGCGATGACAGGAGCATGGAGCATTTGTGTGACAAGATTCATAGATTATTGTGATGACAGTGGACATGGTGCATTGTGATGACAAGGGCATGGATCATTGTGTAGAGAAGGTCATGGTGTATTGTGAAGACTGGTGTCAGGGAGCATTGTGATGACATACGTCATGGTCCATTGCGATGACAATGGCAGGGAGTACTGTGATGCCAAATGAAATGGAGAATTGTGATGACAAATATAATGGAGCATCGTGATGACTATGGCTTGGAGCATTATGATGACAATGGCCATTGAGAATTTTCATGACAATGTCGTGAAGCATTGTGATGACAAGTTCCTTGAGCATTGTGATGACAAAACCATGGAGCCTTGTGATGACAAGTCTCATGGAGCATACTGATGAAAAGGGTCTTGGAACATTGTGATGACAAGGGCATGGAGCATTGTGAGGAGAAGACCAAGGAGCATTCTGATGGCATGCGTCATCGAGCTTTGTGATGACAAGGGCATGGAGCATTGTGATTACATGGGTCTTGGAGCATTGTGATGAAAATGGCATGGATCATTGTGATGAAATATGCATGGAGCCTTGTCATGACAGGGTTCAGGGAGCATACAGACAACAAGTGTCAGGGAGCATTTTGATGACAAGTGTATTGAGCATTGTGATGACAATTGTCATGGAGCTTTGTGATGAGAAGACCATTGATTATTGTGATGACGAGCGTCATGGGGCATTGTGATGACAAGTGTTATGGAATATTGTGATCACAAGGTTTTGGAGCATTGTTATGACAGAGGTCATGGAGCAATTTGATTTCATTGTGATGACAATAGCATGAAGCATTATGATGATGGGCATGGTTCATTGTGATGACAGGGTTCATGGATCATTGAGATGAAAAGGGGCATAGATCATTGTGATTACAGGGTTCTTGGAGCATTGTGATGAGAAGGGTCATGGAGCTTTGTGATGACAAGTCCATGGAACATCGTGATGGCAGGGGTCATGGAGAATTGTTATGACAGTTGTAATGGAGCATTGTGATGGCAAGTGCATGGATCATTGTGATGAGAAGGCCATGGTGCATTCTGATGACATGTGTCATGGAGCTTTTGAAGACAAGGGCATGGAGCAATGTGATGAGAGCGTGCATGGAGCATTGTGATGACAATGACATGGAGCATTGTGATGCCAATGGTCATGGATCTTTGTGATGACAAAGGGTATGGAGCATTTTGATGGCAAGGGCGTTGTGCATTGTGATGAGAAAGGCAGGGAACATTGTGATGACAGGGTCTTTGAGCAATTTGATGAAAAGTGTCATGGAACATTTTGATGACAGGTGTTATGGAACATTGTGATGTCAGGGGTCATCGAGCATTGTGATGATAAGTGCATGTAACATTGTGATGACAGGAGTGACGGAGTATTTTGACAAATAGTGATGTAGCATTGTGATATCAGTGGTGAGAGAGCATTTTGATGAGAAGTGCATGGAGCATTGTGATGACAAATTTTATAGAGCATTGTGATTACAAGATTGTGGAGCACTGTGATGACAAGCACATGGTGCATTGTGATGACATGTGTCATGGAGCATTATGCTGCCAAGCGTATGGAGCATTGTGATGACAAGGGTCAAAGAGCATTGTGATGAAAAGTTCATGGAGCATTGTGGTTAAAAAGGTCACAGAGACTGTTGATGACCAGGGCATGGACCATTGTGATGACAAACGTCATGAAGCATTGTGATGATTGGAGTCACGGAGCATTGTGATGACAGGGGTCATGGAGCATTGTGATAACAAGGGCATGGAGCATTGTGATGACAAGGGCATGGAACATTGGTCTAATAAATTTCATGGATTATTGTGATGAGAGTTAGAATGGCGCATTGTGATGACAAGGGCATGGAGCATTGTGATGACAAGGGCACGGAGCCTTTTGATGACAGGGACATGGTTCATTGGTCTTACATGTTTCATAGATTATTGTGATGACAGGGGACATGGTGCATTGTGATGACAAGGGCATGGATCATTGTGATGAGAAGGTAATGGAGTATTGTGAAGATATGTGTCAGGGAGCATTGTGATGACATATGTCATGGTCCATTGCGATGACAAAGGCAGGGAGCATTGTGATGACAAATGTAATGGAGGATTGTGATGACAAATATAATGGAGCATTGTGAGGACTAGGGCTTGGAGCATTATGATGACAAGGGCCATTGAGAATTTTCAGGACAATGTCGTGAAGCATTGTGATGATAAGTTCCTGGAGCACTGTGATGAGAAAACCATGGAGCACTGTGATGACAAATCTCTTGGAGCATACTGATGAAAAGGGGCATGGACCATTGTTATTACAGGGGTCTTGGAACATTGTGATGACATGGGTATGGAGCATTGTGAGGAGAAGGCGAAGGAGCATTCTGAAGATATGCGTCATTGAGCTTTGTGATGACAAGGGCATGGAACAATGTGATTACAGGGTTCTAGGAGCATTGTGATGAAAATGCCATGTATCATTGTGATGAAAAAGGCATGGAGCTTTGTCATGACAGTGTTCAAGGAGCATACTGACGACAAGTGTCAGGGAGCATTGTGATGACAAGTGTATTGAGCATTGTGATGAGAAAGGTCATGGAGCATTGTGATGAGAAGACCATGGATAATTGTGGTGACGAGCGTCATGGGGCATTGTGATGACAAGTGTTATGGAATAATGTGATCACAAGTGTTTGGATCATTGTTATGACAGAAGTCATGAAGAATTTTGATTTAATTGTGCTGACAATAGCATGAAGCATTATGAAGATGGGCATGAGGCATTGTGATGACAGGGTTCATGGAGCATTGTGTTGAAAAGGGGCATGGATCATTGTGATTACAGGGGTCTTGGATCATTTTGGAGACAAGTGTCATGGAGACTTGTGATGACAAGGCCGTGGAACCTTGTGATTGCAGGGGTCATGGAGCATTGTTAGGACAGGGGTAATGGAGCATTGTGATGGCATGGGAAAGGAAAACTGTGATGAGAACGCCATGGAGCATTCTGATGACATGTGTCATGGAGCTATGTGATGACAAGGGCATGAAGCAATGTGATGAGAGCGTTCATGGTGCATTGTGATGACAATGACTTGGAGCATTGTTATGCCAAGGTTCATAGATCTTTGTGATGACAAAGGTCATGGTGCATTTTGATGACAAGGGCGTTTTGCATTGTGATGAGAAGGGCCGGAAGCATTGTGATGACATGGTCATGGAGCAATTTGATGAAAAAGGTCATGGAATATATTGATGACAGGGGTTATGGAACACTGTGATGTCACGGGTTATGGAGCATTTTGATGAAAATGGTAATGGATCTTTTAATGACAGGGGTTATGTAACATTGTGATGTCAGTGGTCATCGAACATTGTGATGATAATGCATGTAGCATTGTGATGACAGGAGTCATGGAACATTGTGATGACAGGGGTGAGGGAGTATTGTGACGAATAGTGATGTAACATTGTGATATCAGTTGTGAGAGAGCATTGTGATGAGAAGCGCATGGAGCATTGTGATGACAAGGTTTATGGAGCATTGTGATGACAAGATTGTGGAGCACTGAGATGACAAGTGCATGGAGCATTGTGATGACATGTGTCATGGAGCATTGTGCTGACAAGCACATGGAGCATTGTGATGACATTGGTCATGGAGCATTGTGCTGAGAAAGGCATAGAGCATTGCGATGACAAGGGCGAAAGAGCATTGTGATGAAAAGTTCATGGAGCATTGTGGTTAAAAATGTCACAGAGACTGTTGATGATGAGGGCATGGACCATTGTGATGACAAAGGTCATGAAGCATTTTGATGATTGTAGTCACGGAACATTTTGATGACAGGGGTCATGGAGCATTGTGATAAGAAGGGCATGGAGCATTGTGATGACAAGGGCATGGAGCATTGTGATGGCCAGGTCATGCAGTATTGTGAAGACAGGTGTCAGGGAGCATTGTGATGACATATGAAATGGCCCATTGTGATGACAATGGCATGGAGCATTGTGATGCCAAGTGTCATGGAGGATTGTGATGACAAAGGTAATGGAGCATTGAGATGACAATGGCTAGGAGCATTGTGATGACAAGGGTCAGGGAGCATTTTGCTGGCAAGTGCATGGAGAATTATGATGACAAGGGTCATGGAACATTCTGATGACAAACTTGTGGAGTATTTTGATGACCATGACATCGATCAGTTTGAAGAAAACGGCATGGGGCCTTGTGATGAAAATGTCATGGAACCTTTGGTGACAGGGTCCAAGGAGCATTGTGAAGACAAGTGTCAGGGAGCATTGTGATGACAAGTGTATTGAGAATTTTGATGACAAAGGTCATGGTGCATTGTGATGAAAAGGCCATGGATTATTGTGATGACAGGCATCATGGAGCGTTGTGATGACAAGTGTTATGGAACACTGTGATCACAAGGTTTTGGAGCATCGTGATGACAGAGGTCATGGATCATTTTGATTTCAGGGAGCATGGAGCATTGTGATGACAAAGGCATGAAGCAATGTGATCCAAAGTTTCATGGAGGATTGTGATGACAATCGTAATGGAGTATTGTGATGACAAGCACATAGAGCATTGTAATGACAATGTCATGTTGCATTTTGCTGACAAAGTCATGGAGCATTTTGATGACAGGTGTCATGGAGAACTCTGATGACAATTGTCACGGAGCATTGTGAATACAGGGGTCATGGAGCATTGGGATGACAAGGGCATGGATCATTGTGATGACAAGGGTCATGGAGCATTGTGATGAAAATGTTCATGGAGTATTGTGATGCTTTGGGTCATGGAGCATTGTGATGACAGAGGTCATAGAGAATTTTGATTTCATTGTGCTGACAATAGCCAGAAGCATTATGATAATGGGCATGATGCACTGTGATGTCAGGGTTCATGGACCATTGATAGGAAAAGGGGCATGGAGCACTGTGATTACAGGGGTCTGGGAGCATTGTGATGACAAGGGCATGGAGCATTTTGATTACAGGGGTCTTGGAGCATTGTGATTAAAAGTGTCATGGAGCCTTGTGATGACAAGGCCGTGGAACATTGTGATGGCAGAGGTCATGGAGCATTGTTATGACAGGTGTAATGGAGCATTGTGATGAGAATTGCATGGAGCATTTTGATTACAAGTTTTATGGAGCATTGCGATGACAAATTTCTGGACCGTTGGGATGAAATGCGCGTGACCCACTGTGATGACAAGGGTCATGGAGCATTTTTCTGACAAAGGCATGGAGCATTGTGATGAAAGGAGTCATGGAGCATTGTGATGAAAATTTCATGGAGCATTGTGGTTACAAAGGTAACAGAGCCTTGTGATGACGCGGGCCTTGACCATTGTGATGACAAATGTTATGAAGAATTGTGATGACTGGAGTCACGGAGCATTGTGATGACAGGGGTCATGGAGCATTGTGATGAGAAGGGCATGGAGCACTGTGATAAGAAAGGCATAGAGCATTGTGATGACAAGGGTCAAAGAGCATTATGATGAAATGTTCATGGATCATTGTGGTTAAAAAGGTCACAGAGACTGTTGATGATGACGGCATGGACCATTGTGATGACAAAGGTCATGGACCATTGTGATGACTGGAGTCACGGAGCATTGTGATGACAGGGGTCATGGAACATTGTGATAACAAGGGCATGGAGAATTGTGATGAGAAGGGCATGCAGTATTGTTCTAATAAGTTCCATGGAGTATTTTGATGACAGTTGGAATGGCGCATTGTGATGACAAGGGCATGGAGCATTGTGATGACCAGCTCTTGCAGTATTGTGAAGAGAGGTCTCAGGGAGCACTGTGAATACATATGGAATGACCCATTGTGATGACAATGGCATGGAGCATTGTGATGACAGGTGTCATGGAGCAGTGGTCTGAAAATGTTCATGGAGTATTGTGATGACAGGGGACATGGAGCATTGTGATGACAGAGGTCATGGAGAATTTTGATTTCATTGTGCTGGCAATAGCTGGAAGCATTATGATGATGGGCATGATGCATTGTGATGACAGGGTTAATGGACCAGTGATTTGAAAAGGGGGCATTGAGCATTGTGATTACAGGGGTCTGGGAGCATTTTGATGAGAAGGCCATGGAACATTCTGATGACATGTGTCATCGTGCTTTGTGATGACAAGGGCATGGAGCATTGTGATTACAGGGATTTTGGAGCATTATGATGACAAGGGTCAAGGAGCATTTTTCTGACAAAGGCATGGAGCATTTTGATGACAAGGGTCTCGGAGCATTGTGATGAAAAGTTCATGGAACATTGTGGTTACAAAGGTAACAGAGCATTTTGATGACGCGAGCATAGACCATTGTGATGAAAAATGTTTTGAAGAATT
The DNA here is from genome assembly GCF_964341445.2 of Mesoplodon mirus. NCBI lineage: Eukaryota > Metazoa > Chordata > Mammalia > Artiodactyla > Ziphiidae > Mesoplodon > Mesoplodon mirus. The sequence goes on from NW_028294575.1 coordinate 33,746, forward strand.
GTGATGACTGGAGTCACGGAGCATTGTGATGACAGGGGTCATGGAGCAATGTTATGACAAGGGCATGGAGCATTGTCCTGAGAAAGGCATAGAGCATTGTGATGACAAGGGTCAAAGAGCATTGTGATGAAATGTTCATGGAGCATTGCGCTTAAAAAGGTCACAGAGAGTGTTGATGATGAGGGCATGGACCATTGTGATGACAAAGGTCATGGAGAATTGTGATGACTTGTGTCACAGAGCATTGTGATGACAGGGGTCATGGAACATTGTGATAACAAGGGCATGGAGCATTGTGATGACAGGGGCATGGAGCATTGGTCTAATAAGTTTCATGGAGTATTGCGATGACAGTTGGAATGGCGCATTGTGATGACAAGGGCATGGAGCAATGTGATGAACAGGTCTTGCTGTATTGTGAAGAAAGTTGTCAAGGAGCACTGTGATGACATATGTAATGGCCCATTGTGATGACAATGGCATGGAGCATTGTGAGGCCAAGTGTCATGGAGGATTCTGATGACAAAGGTAATGGAGCATTGTGATGACAATGGCTAGGAGCATTGTGATGACAAGGGTCAGGGAGCATTGTGCTGACAAGTGCATGGAGAATTGTGATGACAAGGGTCATGAAGCATTCTGATGACAAGCTTGTGGAGTATTTTGATTACACTGGCATGGAGCATTTTGATGAAAATGGCATGGGGCTTTGTGATGAAAAACGCATGGAACCTTTTTGTGACAGTGTTCAAGGAGCATTCTGACGACAAGTGTCAGGGAGCATTGTGATGACAAGTGTATTGAGCATTGTGAGGACAAAGGTCATGGAGCATTGTGATGAAAAGGGCATGGAGTGTTGTGATGGCAGGCATCATGGAGCGTTGTGATGACAAGTGTTATGGAACATTGTGATCACAAGGGTTTGGAGCATTGTGATGACAGAGGTAATGGATCATTTTGATTTCAAGGATCATGGAGCATTGTGATGACAAGGGAATGAAGCAATGGGATCCCAAGTTTCATGGAGGACTGTGATGACAATGGTAATGGATTATTGTGATGACAAGCGCATAGAGCATTGTAATGAAAAGGTCATGTAGCATTTTGCTGACAAAGGCATGGAGCATTGTGATGACAGGTGTCATGGAGTACTGTTATGACAAGCGTCACGGAGCATTGTGAATACAGGGGTCATGGAGCATTGGGATGACAAGGGCATGCATGATTGTGATGACAAGCGTCATGGATCATTGGGCTGAAAGTGTTCATGGAGTATTGTGATGACATTGGTCATGGAGCATTGTGATGAGTAGGGAATGGAGCATTGTGATGACAAGAGTCCCAGATCATTGTGTTGTCAGGTGTCATGGAGTGTTGTGATGAGAGTGGTCATGGAGCATTTTGATGATATTTGTCATGGAGCATTGTGATGAGAATTTCATGGAGCATTGGGCTGAAAATATTCATGGAGTATTGTGATGACAGTGGTCATGGAGCATTGTGAGGACAAGGGAATGGAGCATGTTAATGACAAGATTCTGGAGCATTGTGATGATAAGACCATGGAGACTTGTGATGACAACTCTCATGGAGCATTCTGATGAAAAGGGGCATGGAGCATTGTGATTACTGGGGTCTTGGAGCATTGTGATGACAAAAGCATGGAGCATTGTGAGGAGAAGGGCATGGAGCATTGTGATTAGTGGTCTGGGAGCACTGTGATGAATCGGGCATGCATCATTGTGATGAAAAGGCATGGAGTCTTGTCATGATAGGGTTCAAGGAGCATACTGACGGCAAGTGTCAGGGAGCATTGTGATGACAAGTGTATTGAGAATTGTGATGACAAAGGTCATGGAGCATTGTGATGAGAAGACCATGGATAATTGTGATGATGAGCGTCAGAGGGTGTTGTGATGATTAGTGTTATAAAACATTGGGATCACAAGGGTTTGGAGCATTATGATGACAGTGGTCATGGATAATTTTGATTTCATTGTGATGTCAATAGCCTGAAGCATTATGATGATGGGCATGGTGCATTTTGATGACAGGCTTCAAGGTGCATTGAGATGAAAAGTAGCATGGAGCATTGTGATTACAGGGGTCTTGGAGCATTGTCATGACAAGTGCATGGATCATTGTGATGAGAAGGCCATGGAACTTTTTGATGTCATGTGTCAAGGAGCTTTGTGCTGACAAGGGCATGGAGCATTGTGATTACAGGGGTCTTGGAGCATTGTGATGAAAAGTGTCATCGAGCCTTGTGATGAGAAGGCCGTGGAATATTGTGTTGGCAATGGTCATGGATCAATGTTATGACAGAGGTAATGGAGCATTGTGATGAGAATGGCATTTACCATTGGTCTGAAATATTTCATGGATTATTGTGAGGAGAATGGGCATGGAGCATTCTGATGACAAGGGAACGGAACACTGTGATATATGGGTCATGCAGGACTGTAATGACAAGGGCATGAAGCATTTTGTTGAGAAGGGCATCGAGCATTGCGATGACAAGTGTCATGGAGCTTTGTGAAGACAAGGGCATGGAGCAATGTGATGAGAGGGTGCATGGAGCATTGTGATCACAATGACATGGAGCATTGTGATGCCAAGTGTCATGGAGATTTGTGAAGACAAAGGTCATGGAGCATTTTGATGCCAAGTGTGTGGTGCATTGTGATGAGAAAGGCAGGGAGCATTTTGATGACTGGGTCATGCAGAAATTTGATGAAAAATGTAATGGAACATTTTGATGACAGGAGTTATAGAACATTGTGATGCCAAGGGCCATGGAGCTTTGGGATGAAAAGTGTCATGGAGCATTTTGATGACAGTGGTTATGGAACATTGTGATGTCATGGGTCATGGAACATTGTGATGATAAGGGGATGTAGAATTGTGTTGAGAGGGGTCATGGAACATTGTGATAACAGGGTTGAGGGAGGATCCTGATGACTAGTGATGGAACATTGTGATATCTCATGTGAGAGAAGATTTGGATGAGAAGTGCAAGGAGCATTGTGATTACATGGTTTATTTAGCATAGCGATGACAATGTTGTGGATCATTGTGATGAAAAGCGCATGGCACATTGTGATGACAAGGGTCATGGAGCATTGTTCTGACAAAGGCATGGAGCATTGTGATGACAAGGGTCACGGAGCATTGGGATGAAAAGTTCATGGAGCATTGTGGTTACAAAGGTCACAGAGCCTTGTGATGACGCGGGCATGGACTGTTCGGATGACAAACGTTATGAAGCATTGTGATGACTGGAGTCACGGAGCATTGTGATGACAGGGGTCATGGAGCATTTTGATGACAAGGGCATTGAGCATTGTGATGACAGGGGCATCGAGCATTGGTCTGACAAGTTTCATAGACTATTGTGATGACATTGGACTTGGTGAATTGGGATGAAAAGGACATGGAGCTTTTTGATGAGAAGGCCATGGAACATTCTGATGACGTGTGTCATGGAGCTTTGTGATGACAAGGGCATGGAGCATGGTGATTACAGGGGTCTTGGAGCATTGTGATGACAAGGGTCATGGAGCATTGTGTGGACAAGTCCGTGGAACATTGTGATGGCAGGGGTCATGGAGCATTGTGATGACAAGGGCGTGAAGAATTGTGATGACCAGGTCTTGCTCTATTGTGAAGAGAGTTGTCAGGGAGCACTGTGATGATATATGTAATGGCCCATTGTGATGACAATGGCATGGAGCATTGTGATGCCAAGTTTCATGGAGGATTCTGATGACAAAGGTAATGGAGCATTGTGAAGACAATGGCTTGGAGCACTGTGATGACAAGGGTCAGTGAGCATTGTGCTGACAAGTGCATGGTGCATTGTGATGACAAAGGCATGGAGCATTTGATGAAAAGGCCATGGAACATTCTGATTACATGTGTCATTGAGCTTTGTGATGACAAGGGCATGGAACATTGTGATTACAGGGGTCTTGGAGCATTGTGATGACAAGAGTCCCGGATCATTGTGTTGTCAGGTGTCATGGAGTGTTGTGATGACAGTGGTCAAGGAGTATTGTGATGATATTGGTCATGGAGCATTGCGATGACAAGGGAATGGAGCATGGTGATGACAAGTCCTAGAGCATTGTGATGAGAAGACCATGGAGACTTTGGATGAGAAGTCTCATGGAGCATTCTGTTGAAAAGGGGCATGGAGCATTGTGATTACAGGGGTCTTGGAGCATTGTTATGACAAGGGCATGGAGCACTGTGATGACAGTGGCATGGAGCATTGGTTTGACAAGTTTCATAGATTATTGTGATGACAGTGGGCATGGTGCATTGTGATGACAAGGGCATGGAGCATTGTGATGCCAAATGTAATGGAGAATTGTGATGACAAATATAATGGAGCATTGTGATGACTAGGGCTTGGAGCATTATGATGACAAGGGCCATTGAAAATTTTCATGACAAGGTCGTGAAGCATTGTGATGACAAGGTCCTGGAACATTGTGATGAGAGAAACATGGAGCCTTGAGATGACAAGTCTCATGGAGCATACTGATGGAAAGGGGCATGGAGCTTTGTGATTACAGTGATCTTGGAACATTGTGATGACAAGAGCATGGAGCATTTTGAGGAGAAGACCAAGGAGCATCCTCATGTCATGCGTCATTGAGATTTGTGATGACAAGGGCGTGGAGCATTGTGATTACATGGGTCTTGGAGCAATGTGATGAAAAGGGCATGGAACATTGTGATGAAAAAGGCATGGAGCCTTGTCATGACAGTGTTCAATGAGAATACAGACAACAATTGTCAGGGAGCATTTTGATGACAAGTGTATTGAGCATTGTGATGACAAAGGTCATGGAACATTGTGATGAGAAGACCATGGATAATCGTGATGACGAGCGTCATGGGGCATTGTGATGACAAGTGTTATGGAATATTGTATTCACAAGGTTTGGTAGCATTGCTATGACAGAGGTCATGGAGCACTTTGATTTCCCTGTGATGACAATAGCATGAAGCATTATGATGATGTGCATGGTGCATTGTGATGACAGGGTTCATGGATCATTGAAATGAAAAGGGGCATAGAGCATTGTGATTACAGGCTTCTTGGAGCATTGTGAAGAGAAGGGTGATGGAGCGTTGTGATGACAAAGCCATGGAATATCGTGATGGCAGGGGTCATGGAGCAATGTTATGACAGTGGTAATGGAGCATTGTGATGGCAAGGGCATGGAACATTGTGATGAGAAGTCCATGGAGCATTCTGATGACATGTGTCATGGAGCTTTGTGATGACAATGGCATGGAGCCATGTGAGGAGAGCGTTCATGGAGCATTGTGATGACAATGACATGGAACATTGTGATGCCAAGGGTCATGGATCTTTGTGATGACAAAGGTCATGGAGCATTTTGATGGCAAGGGCGTTGTGCATTGTGATGAGAAGGCCAGGGAGCATTGTGATGACAGGGTCATGGAGTAATTGGATGAAATGTGTCATGGAACATTTTGATGACAGGACTTATGGAACATTGTGATGTCAGGGGTCTTGGAGCATTTTGATGGAAAGTGTCATGGAGCATTTTGATGACAGGGGTTATGAAAAATTGTGATGTCAGTGGTCATCGAACATTGTGATGATAAGTGCATGTAGCATTGTGGTGACAGGAGTCATGGAACATTGTGATGACAGGGATGAGGGAGTACTGTGACAAATAGTGATGTAGCATTGTGATATCAGTGGTGAGAGAGCATTTTGATGAGAAGTGCATGGTGCATTGTGATGACAAGTTTTATGGAGCATTGTGATGACAAGATGGTGGAGCACTGTGATGACAAGCGCATGGTGCATTGTGATGACATGTGTCATGGAGCATTGTGCTGACAAGCGCATGGAGCATTGTGATGACAAGTGTCATGGAGAATTGTGCTGAGAAAGGCATAGAGAATTTTGATGACAATTGTCAAAGAGCATTGAGATGAAAAGTTCATGAAGCATTGTGGTTAAAATGGTCACAGAGACTGTTGATGATGAGGGCATGGACCATTGTGATTACAAATATCATGAAGCATTGTGATGACTGTAGTCACGGAGCATTGTGATGACAGGGATCATGGAGCATTGTGACAACAAGGGCATGGAGCATTGTGATCAGAAGGGCATGGAACATTGGTCAAATAAGTTTCAAGAATTATTGCGATGAGAGTTGGAATGGCACATTGTGATGACAAGGGCATGGAGCATTGTGATGGCCAGGTCATGCAGTATTGTGAAGACAGTTGTCAGGGAGCATTGTGATGACATATGTAATGGCCCATTTTGATGACAATGGCATGGAGCATTATGATGCCATGTGTCATGAAGGATTCTGATGACAAAGGTAATGGAGCATTGTGATGACATTGGCTTGGAGCATTGTGATGACAAGGGTCAGGGAGCATTGTGCTGACAAGTGCATGGAGATTTCTGATGACAAGGGTCAAGGAATATTCTGATGACAAGCTTGTGGAGTATTCTGATGACAATGGAATGGAGCATTGTGAAGTAAACGAAAGGGGGCATTGTGATGAAAAGGCATGGAGCCTTTTCGTGACAGGGTTCAAGGAGCATTCTGACGACAAGTGTCAGGGAGCACTGTGATGACAAGTGTATTGAGCATTGTGATGATAAAGGTCATGGAGCATTGTGATGAAAAGGGCATGGAGTATTGTGATGACAGGCATCATGGAGCGTTGTGATGACAAGTGTTATGGAACATTGTGATCACAAGGGCTTGGAGCATTGTAATGACAGAGGTCATGGATCATTTTGATTTCAAGGAGCATGGAGCATTGTGATGACAAGGGAATGAAGCAATGTGATCCCAAGGTTCATGGAGGATGGTGATGACAATGGAAATGGAGTATTGTGATGAGAAATGCATAGAGCATTGCAATGACAAAGTCATGTAGCATTTTGCTGACAAAGGCATGGAGCATTGTGATGACAGTTGTCATGGAGCACTGTGATGACAAGCATCACAGAGCATTGTGTATACAGGGGTTATGGAGCATTGGGATAACAAGGGCATGGATCATTGTGATGACAAGTGTCATGGAGCATTGTGATGACTAGGGAATGGAGCATTGTGATGACAAGAGTCTCAGATCATTGTGTTGTCAGGTGTCATGGAGTGTTGTGATGACAGTGGTCATGGAAAATTGTGATGGTATTGGTCATGGTGCATTGCGATGACAAGGGAATGGAGCATGGTGATGACAAAGTCCTGGAGCATTGTGATGAGAAGACCATGGAGACTTTTGATGAGAAGTCTCATGGAGCATTCTTTTGAAAAGGGGCATGGAGCATTGTGATTACAGGGGTCTTGCCACATTGTGATGACAAGCGCATGGAGCGTTTTGAGGAGAAGTTCAAGGAGCATTCTCATGGCATGAGTCATTGAGCTTTGTGATGACAAGGGCGTGGAGCATTGTGATAAAATGGGTCTTGGAGCATTGTGATGAATAGGGCATGGATCATTGTGATGAAAAAGGCATGGAGCCTTGTCATGACAGTGTTCAAGGAGCATACAGACAACAAGTGTCAGGGAGCATTTTGATGACAAGTGTATTGAGCATTGTGATGACAAAGGTCATGGAGCATTGTGATGACAAGGCCATGGATAATCGTGATGACGAGCGTCATGGGGCATTGTGATGACAAGTTTCATGGAGCCTTGTGATGAAAAGGCCGTGTAACATTGTGATGGCAGGGGTCATGGAGCATTGTTATGACAGGGGTAATGGAGCATTTTGATGAGAATGGCATGGAGCATTGGTCTGAAATATTTCATGGAGTATTGTGATCAGAGTGGCATGGTGCATTGTGATGACAAGGGCACGGAACACTGTGATACATGGGTCATGGGTCATGGAGCTTTGCGATGAATAATCATAGAGCACTGTAATGACAAGGGCATGGAGCATTGTGATGACAGGGACATGGAGCATTGTTATGACTGGGGCATGGAGCATTGGTCTGACAAGTTTCATAGATTATTGTGATGACAGTGGACATAGTGCATGGTTATGACAATGGCATGGAGCATTGTGAAGAGAAGCTCATGGAGTATTGTGAAGACAGGTGTCAGGGAGCATTGGGATGACATATGTCATGGTCCATTTCGATGACAATGGCAGGGAGTTATGTGATGCCAAATGTAATGGAGGATTGTGATGACCAATATAATGGAGCATTGTGATGACTAGGGCTTAGAGCATTATGATGATAAGGACCATTGAGAATTTTCATGACAATGTCGTGAAGAATTGTGATGAAAATATCCTGGAGCATTGTGATAAGAAAACCATGAGGCTTTGTGATGACAAGTCTCATGGAGCATACTGATGTAAAATTGCATGGAGCATTTTGATTACAGGGGTCTTGCCACATTGTGATGACAAGGGCATGGAGCATTGTGAGCAGAAGGCCAAGGAGCATTCTGATGACATGTGTCATTGAGCTTTGTGATGACAAGGGCATGGATCATTGTGATTACAGGGATTTGGAAGCATTGTGATGAAAAGGACATGGATCATAGTGATGAAAAATGCATGGAGCATTGTCATGACAGGTTTCAAGGCGCATACAAAAAACAAGTGTCAGGGAGCATTTTGATGACAAGAGTATTGAGCATTGTGATGACAATGGTCATGGAGCATTGTGATGAGAAGACCATTGATAATTGTGATGACGAGCATCATGGGGCATTGTGATGACAAGTGTTATGGAATATTGTGATCACAAGCGTTTTGAGCATTGCTATGACAGAGGTCATGGAGCATTTTGATTTCATTGTGATGACAATAGCATGAAGCATTATGATGATGGGCATGGTGCATTGTGATGACATGTATCATGGATCATTGAAATGAAAAGGGGAATAGAGCACTGTGATTACAGGGTTCTTGGAGCATTGTGATGAGAAGGGTGATGGAGCCTTGTGATGACAAGGCCATGGAATATCATGATTGCAGGGGTCATGGAGCATTGTTATGACAGTGGTAATGGAGCATTGTGAGGACAAGCGCATGGAGCACTGTGATGAGAAGGCCATGGAGCATTCTGATGACGTGTCATGGATCTTTGTGAAGATAAGTGCATGGAGCAATGTGATGAGAGAGTTCATGGAGCATTGTGATGACAATGACATGGAGCATTGTGATGAGAAGGACATGAAGCATTCTGATGACATGCGTCATGGAGCTTTTTGATGACAAGGGCAGGGAGCATTGTGATTACAGGGATCTTGGAGCATTGTGATGAAAAGGGCATGGATCATTGTGATGAAAAAGGCATGGAGCCTTGTCATGACAGGGTTCAAGGAGCATACTGACGACAAGTGTCAGGGAGCATTTTGATAACAATTGTTTTGAGCATTGTGATGACAAAGATCATGGAACATTGTGATGAGAAGGCCATGGATAATTGTGATGATGAGCGTCATGGGGTGTTGTGATGATAAGTGTTATGGAACATTGTGATTACAAGGGTTTGGAGCATTATGATGACAGAGGTCATGGAGAATATTGATTTCATTGTGATGACAATAGCCTGAAGCATTATGATGATGGGCATGGTGCATTGTGATGGCAGTGTTCATGGAGCATTGAGATGAAAAGGGGCACTGAGCATTGTGTTTACAGGGGTCTTGGAGCATTGTGATGAGAAGGCCATGGAACATTCTGATGACATGCGTCATGGAGCTTTGTGATGACAAGGGCATGGAGCATTGTGATTACAGGGGCCTTCAGCATTGTGATGACAAGTGTCATGGAACCTTGTGATGACTAGGCCGTGGATCATTGTGATGGCAGGGGTCACGGTGCATTGTTATGACAGAGGTAATGGAACATTGTGATGAGAAGGACATGGAACATTGGTCTGAAATGTTTCATGGATTATTGTGATGAGAGTGGGCATGGAGCATTGTGATGACAAGGGTAAGGAACACTATGATACATGGGTCATGCAGGATTGTAATGACAAGGGCATGGATCATTGTGATGAGAAGGGCATCGAGCATTGTGATGACAAGTGTCATAGAGCTTTGTGATGACAAGGGCATTGAGCAATGTAATGAGAGGGTTCATGGAGCATTGTGATGACAATGACATGGAGCACTGTGATGTCAAGGGTCATGGAGCTTTGTGATGACAAGTCATGGAGCATTTTGATGACAAGGGCATGGTGCATTGTGATGAGAAGGCCAGGGATCATTGTGATGACAGGGTCATGGAGCAATTGTATGAAATGTGTCATGGAATATTTTGATGACAGGAGTTATGGAACATTGCGATGTCAGGGGTCATGGAGCATTTTGATGAAAAGGGTCATGGAGCATTTTGATGACAGGTGTTATGGATCATAGTGATGTCAGGGGTCATCGAACATTGTGATGATAAGTACATGTAGCATTGTGGTGACAGGAGTCATGGAATATTGTGATGACTGGGATGAGGGAGTACTGTGACAAATAGTGATGTAGCATAGTGATAGCAGTGGTGAGAGAACATTTTGATGAGAAGTGCATGTAGCATTGTGATGACAAGTTCTATGGAGCATTGTGATGACAAGATGGTGGAGCACTGTGATGACAAGCGCATGGTGCATTGCGATGACATGTCTCATGGAGCATTGTGCTGACAAGCGCATGGAGCATTGTGATGACAAGGTTCATGGAGAATTGTGCTGAGAAAGGCATAGAGAATTTTGATGACAAGGGTCAAAGAGCATTGTGATCAAATGTTCAAAGAGCATTGTGGTTAAAAAGGTCACAGAGACTGGTGATGATGAGGGAATGGACCATTGTGATGATGAAGGTCATGGAGCATTGTGATGACTGGAGTGACGGAGCATTGTGATGACAGGGGTCATGGAGCATTGTGATAACAAGGGCATGGAGCATTGTGATGTCCACGTCATGCAGTATTGTGAAGACAGGCGTCAGGGAGCATTGTGATGACATATGTAATGGCCCATTGTGATGAACATGGCATGGAGCATTGTGATGCCAAGTGTCATGGAGGATTCTGATGACAAAGGTAATGGAGCATTGTGACGACAATGGCTTGGAGCATTGTGATGACAAGGGTCAGAGAGCATTGTGCTGACAAGTGCATGGAGAATTGTGATGAGAAGGGTCATGAAACATTCTGATGACAAGCTTGTGGAGTATTTGGATGACAATGGCATGGAGCATTGTGATGTAAACGGCATGGGGCATTGTGATGAAAAGGCATGGAGCCTGTTCGTGACAGGATTCAAGGAGCATTCTGACGACAAGTGTCAGGGAGCATTGTGATGACAAGTGTATTGAGAATTGTGATGACAAAGGTCATGGAGCATTGTGATGAGAAGACGATGGATAATTGTGATGTCGATCATCATGGGGCATTGTGATGACACGTGTTATGGAATATTGTGATCACAAGGGTTTGGAGCATTGTTATGACAGAGGTCATGGATCATTTTGATTTCAAGGAGCATGGGGCATTGTGATGACAAGGGAATGAAGCAATGTGATCCCAAGGTTCTTGGAGGATTGTGATGAAAATGGTAATGGTGTATTGTGATGACAAGGACATCGAGCATTGTAATGACAAGGTCATGTAGCATTTTGCTGCAAAGGCATGGAGCATTGTGATGACAGGTGTCATGGAGCACTGTGATGACAAGCGTCATGGAGCATTGTGAATACAGGGGTTATGGCGCATTGGGATGACAAGGGCAATGATCATTGTGGTGACAAGTGTCATTGAGCATTGTGATGAGTAGGGAATGGAGCATTGTGATGACAAGAGTCCCAGATAATTGTGCAGTCAGGTGTCATGGAGTGTTGTGATGACATTGGTAGTGGAGAATTGTGATGATATTGGTCATGGAGCATTGCGATGACAAGGGAATGCAGCATGGTGATGACAAAGTCCTGGAGCATTGTGATGAGAAGACCATGGAGACTTTTGTTGAGAAGTCTCATGGAGCATTCTGTTGAAAAGGGGCATGGACCATTGTGATTATAGGGTTATTGGAGCATTGTGATGACAAGGGCATGGATCATGGTGATGAGAAGGCCATAGAGCATTCTGATGACATGCGTCATGGAGCTTTGTGATGACAAGGGCATGGAGCATTGTGATTACAGGGGTCTTGGAGCATTGTTATGAAAAGGGCATGGATCATTGTGATGAAAAATGCATGCAGCCTTGTCATGAGAGGGTTCAAGGAGCATACTGACGACAAGTGTCAGGGATCATTGTGATGACAAGTGTATTGAGCATTGTGATGACAAAGATCATGGAACATTGTGATGAGAAGACCATGGATAATTGTGATGACGAGCGTCATGGGGCATTGTGAAGACAAGGGTCATGGAGCCTTGTGATGACAAAGCCTTGGATCATTGTGATGGCAGGGTTCATGAAGCACTGTTATGACAGGTGTAATGGAGCATTTTGATGAGAAGGGCATGGAACATTTTTCTGAAATATTTCATGGAGCATTGTGATGACAACGGCACGGAACACTGTGATACATGGGTCAGGGGTTATGAAGCTTTGTGATGGCAAGTAATGGAGCATTGTGATGACAAGGGCATGGAGCATTGTGATGATAGTGGCATGGAGCATTGTTATGACAGGGGCATGGAACATTGGTCTGACAATTTTCATAGATTATTGTGATGACAGTGGACATAGTACTTGTGATGACAAGGGCATGGATCATTGTGAATAGAAGGTCATGGAGTATTTTGAAGACAGGTGCCAGGGAGCATTGTGATGACATAGGTCATGGTCCATTGCGATGACAATAGCAGGGTGTATTGTGATGCCAAATGTAATGGAGGATTGTGATGACAAATATAATGGAGCATTGTGATGACTAGGGCTTGGAGCATTATGATGATAAGGGCCACTGAGAATTTTCATGACAACGTCGTGAAGCATTGTGATGAAAATGTCCTGGAGCATTGTGATGAGAAAACCATGGAGCCTTGTGATGACAAGTCTCATGGAGCATACTAATGAAAAGGGGCACGGAGCATTGTGATTACAGGGGTCTTGGCACATTTTGATGACAAGGGCATGGATCATTGTGAGCAGAAAGCCAAGGAGCATTCTGATGACATGTGTCATTGAGCTTTGTGATGACAAGGGCATGGAGCATTGTGATTACAGGGGTCTTGGAGCATTGTGATGAAAAGGGCATGGATCATTGTGATGAAAAATGCATGGAGCCTTGTCATGACAGGGTTCAACGAGCATAAAGACAACAAGTGTCAGGGAGCATTTTGATGACAAGTGTATTGAGGATTGTGATGACAAAAGTCATGGAGCATTGTGATGAGAAACCATGGATAATTGTGATGACGAGCGTCATCGGGCATTGTGATGACAAGTGTTATGGAATATTGTGATCACAAGGGTTTGGAACATTGTTATGACAGAGGTCATGGAGCATTTTGATTTCATTGTGATGACAATAGCATGAAGCATGATGATGGGCATTGTGCATTGTGATGACAGGGTTCTTGGATCATTGAGATGAAAAGGGGCATAGTGCATTGTGATTACAGGTGTCTTGGAACATTGTGATGAGAAGGGTCATGGAGCCTTGTGATGACAAGGCCATGGAACATCGTGATGGCAGGCGTCATGGAGAATTGTTATGACAGGTTTAATGGAGCACTGTGATTGTAAGGGCATGGAGAATTGTGATGAGAAGGCCATGGATCATTCTGATGACATGTGTCATGGAGCTTTATGAAGACAAGTGCATGGAGCAATGTGATGAGAGCGTTCATGGAGCAGTGTGATGACAATGACATGAACATTGTGATGCCAAGGGTCATGGATATTTGTGACGACAAAGGTCAGGGAGCATTTTGATGGCAAGGGCACTGTGCATTTTGATGACAAGGGCAGGGATCATTGTGATGACAGGGTCATGGAGCAATTTAATGAAAAGTGTCATGGAACATTTTGATGACAGGTGTTATGGAACATTGTGATGTCAGGGGTCATGGAACATTTTGATGAAAAGGGTCATGGAGCATTTTGATGACAGGTGTTATGGAACATTGTGATGTAATGGGTCATCGTACATTGTGATGATAAGTGCATGTAGCATTGTGATGACAGGAGTCATGGAACATTGTGATGACAGGGGTGAGGGTGTATTGTGACAAATAGTGATGTAGCATTGTGATATCAGTGGTGAGAGAGCATTTTGATGAGAAGTGCATGGAACATTGTGATGACAAGCTTTATGGAGCACTGTGATGACAAGATGGTGGAGCACTGTGATGAAAAGCGCATGGTGCATTGTGATGACAGGTGTCATGGAGGATTGTGCTGACAAGCGCCTGGAGCATTGTGATGACAAGGGTCATGGAGCATTGTGCTGAGAAAGGCAGAGAGCATATTGATGACAAGGGTCAAAGAACATTGAGATGAAAAGTTCATGAAGCATTATGGTTAAAATGGTAACAGAGACTGTTGATGACAATGGCATGGACCATTGTGATGACAAAGGTCATGAAGCATTGTGATGACTGGAGTCACGGAGCATTGTGATGACAAGGGTCATGGAGCATTGTGATCACAAGGGCATGGAACACTGGTCAAATAAGTTTCATGAATTATTGCGATGAGAGTTTGAATGGTGCATTGTGATGACAAGGGCATGGAGCATTGTGATGACCAGGTCATGCAGTATTGTGAAGACAGGTGTCAGGGAGCATTGTGATGACATATGTAATGGCCCATTGTGATGACAATGGCATGGAGCATTGTGATGCCAAGTGTCATGGAGGATTCTGTTGACAAAGGTAATGGTGCACTGTGATGACAATGGCTTGGAGCATTGTGATGACAAGAGTCAGGGTGCATTGTGCTGACAAGTGCATGGAGATTTGTGATGACAAGGGTCATGGAGCATCCTGATGACAAGCTTTTGGAGTATTCTGCTGACAATGGCATGGAGCATTTTGATGAAAACGCCATGGGGCATTGTGATGAAAAGTCATGGAGACTTTTCGTGACAGTGTGCAAGGAGCATTCTGATGAAAAGTGTCAGGGAGCATTGTGAGGACAAGTGTATTGAGAATTGTGATGACAAAGGTCATGGAGCATTGTGATGATAAGGGCATGGATTATTGTGATGACAGGCATCATGGAGCGTTGTGATGACAAGTGTTATGGAAAACTGTGATCACAAGGGTTTGGAGCATTGTGATGAGAGAGGTCATGGATCATTTTGAATTCAAGGAGCATGGAGCATTGTGATGACAAGGGCATGAAACAATGTGATCCCAAGTTTCATGCAGGATTGTGATGACAATGGAAATGGAGTATTGTGATGACAAGCGCATAGAGCATTGTAATGACAACGTCAAGTAGCATTTTGCTGACAAAGGCATGGATCTTTGTGATGACATGTGTCATGGAGCACTGTGATGACAAGCATCACGGAGCATTGTGAATACAGAGGTCATGGAGCATTGGGATGACAAGGGCATGGATCATTGTGATGACAAGGGTCATGGAGCACTGGGCTGAAAATGTTCATGGAGTGTTGTGATGACAGGGGTCATGGAGCATTGTGATGACTAGGGAATGGAGCATTGTGATGACAAGAGTTCCGGATCATTGTGTTGTGAGGTGTCATGGAGTGTTGTGATGACAGTGGTCATGGAACATTGTGATGATATTGGCGATGGAGCATTGTGATGAGTAGGTCGTGGTGCATTGGACTGAAAACGTTCATGGATTATTGTGATGACAGGGGTCATGGAGCATTGTGATGACAAGGGAATGGAGCATGGTGATTACAAGGTCCTGGAGCATTGTGATGAGAAGACCATGGAGACTTGTGATGACAAGTCTCATGGAGCATTCTGATGAAAAGGGGCATGGAGCATTGTGATTACAGGGGTCTTGGAGCATTGTGATGACTAGGGCATGGAGCATTGTGATGAGAAGGCCATAGAGCCTTCTGATGACATGCGTCATGGAGTTTTTTGATGACAAGGTCATGGAGCATTGTGATTACAGGGGTCTTGGAACATTGTGATGACAAGGGCATGAAGCATTGTGAGGAGAAGACCAAGGAGCATTCTGATCGCCTGCGTCATTGAGCTTTGTGATGACAAGGGCATCGGGCATTGAGATTACATGTGTCTTGGAGCATTGTGATGAAAAGGACATGGATTATTGTGATGAAAAAGGCATGGAGCCTTTTCATGACAGGATTCAAGGAGGATAGAGACAACAAGTGTCAGGGAGCATGTTGATGACAAGGGTATGGAGCATTGTGAGGACAAAGATCATGGAGCATTGTGATGAGAAGACCATTGATAATTATGATGACGAGCATCATGGGGCATTGTGATGACAAGTGATATGTAATATTGTGATCACAAGGGTTTGGAGCATTGTTATGACAGAGGTCATGGAGCATTTTAATTTCATTGTTATGACAATAGCATGAAGCATTATGATGATGGGCATGGTGCATTGTGATGACAGGGTTCATGGATCATTGAGATGAAAAGGGGCATAGAGCATTGTGATTACAGGGTTCCTGGAGCATTGTGATGAGATGGGTCATGGAGCTTTGTGATGAAAAATCCATGGAACATCGTGATGACAGGGGTCATGGAGCATTGTTATGTCAGGTGTAATGGAGCATTCTGATGGCAAGGGCGTGGAGCATTGTGATGAGAAGGCCATGGAGCATTCCTGATGACATGTGTAATGGAGCTTTGTGAAGACAAGGGCATGGAGCAATGTGATGAGAGCGTTCATGCAGCATTGTGATGACAATGACATGGAGCATTGTGATGCCAATGGTCATGGATTTTTGTGAGGAAAAAAGTCATGGAGCATTTTGATAGCAAGGGCGTTGTGCATTGTGATGAGAAGGGTAGGGAGCATTGTGATAACAGGGTCATGGAGCAATTTGATGAAAAGTGTCATGGAACATTGTGATGACAGGTGTTATGGAACATTGTGATGTCAGGGGTCATCGAAGATTGTGATGATAAGTGCATGTAGCATTGTGATGACAGGAGTCATGGAACATTGTGATGACAGGGGTGAGGGAGTATTTTGACAAATAGTGATGTAGCATTTTGATATCAGCGGTGAGAGAGCATTTTGTTGAGAAGTGCATGCAGCATTGTGATGACAAATTTTAAGGAGAATGTGATGACAAGATTGTGGAGCACTGTGATGACAAGCGCATGGTGCATTGTGATGACATGTGTCATGGAGCATTGTGCTGACAAGCACAAGGAGCATTGTGATGACAAGGGTCAAAGAGCATTGTGATGAAAAGTTCATGGAGCATTGTGGTTAAAAATGTCACAGAGACTGTTGATGACACGGGTCATGGAGCATTGTGATGACTGGAGTCACGGAGCATTGTGGTGACAGGGGTCATGGAGCATTGTGATAACAAGGGCATGGAGCATTGTGATGACAAGGACATGGAACATTGGTCTAATAAGTTTCATGGATTATTGCGATGACAGTTGGAATTGCACATTGTGATGACAAGGGCATGGAGCATTGTGATGACCAGGTCATGCAGTATTGTGAAGACAGGTGTCAGGGCGCATTGAGATGACATATGTAATGGCCCATTGCGATGACAATGGCATGGAGCATTGTGTTGCCAAGTGTGATGGAGGGTTTTGATGACAAAGATAATGGAGCTTTGTGATGACAATGGCTTGGAGCATTGTGATGACAAGGGTCAGGGAGCATTGTGCTGACAAGTGCATGGAGAAATGTGATGCCAAGGGTCATGGAGCATTCTGATGACAAGCTTGTGGAGTATTTTGATGACAATGACATGGAGCATTGTGATGAAAACGGCATGGGGCATTGTGATGAAAATTTCATGGAGACTTTTCTTGACAGGGGTCAAGGAGCATTCTGATGACAAGTGTCAGGGAGCATTGTGATGACAAGTGTATTGAGCATTGTGATGACAAAGGTAATGGAGCATTGTGATGAAAAGGTCATGGAGTATTGTGATGACAGGCATCATGGAGCGTTGTGATGACAAGTGTTATGAAACATTGTGAACACAAGAATTTGGAGTATTGTGATAACAGAGGTCCTGGATCATTTTGATTTCAAGGAGCATGGAGCACTGTGATGACAAGGGCATGAAGCAATGTGATCCCAAGGTTCATGGAGGATTGTGATGACAATGGTGATGGAGTATTGAGATGACAAGCGCATAGAGCATTATAATGACAAGGTCATGTAGCATTTTGCTGACAAAGGCATGGAGCATTGTGATGACATGTGTCATGGAGCACTGTGATGACAAGCATCACGGAGCATTGTGAATACACGGGTCATGGAGCATTGGGATGAAAAGTGCATGGATCATTGGGATGACAAGGGTCATGGAGCACTTGGCTGAAAATGTTCATGGATTATTGTGATGACACGGGTCATGGAGCATTGTGATGACTAGGAAATGGAGCACTGTAATGACAAGAGTCCCGTATCATTGTGTTGTCAGGTGTCAAGGAGTGTTGTGATGACAGTGGTCATGGAGCATTTTGATGACCAGGGAATGGAGCATGGGGATGACAATTTCCTGGAGCATTGTGATGAGAAGGCCATGAAGACTTGTGATGACAAGTCTCATGGAACATTCTGATGAAAAGGGGCATGGAGCATTGTGATTACAGGGGTCTTGGAGCATTGTGATGACTAGGGCATGGATCATTGTTATGTGAAAGCCATGGAGCATTCTGATGACATGCGTCATTGAGCATTGTGATGACAATGGCATGGAGCATTGAGATTACATGGGTCTTGGAGCATTTTGATGAATAGGACATGGATCATTGTGAAGAAAAAGGCATGGAGCCTTGTCATCACAGGGTTCAAGGAGGATACAGACAACAAGTGTCAGGGAGCATTTTGATGACAAGTGTATTGAGCATTGTGATGACAAAGGTCATGTAGCATTGTGATGAAAAGTGCATGGAGTATTGTGATGACAGGCATCATGGAGCGTTGTGATGACAAGTTTTATAGAACACTGTGATCACAAGGATTTGGAGCATTGTGATGAGAGAGGTCATGGATCATTTTGATTTGAAGGAGCATGGAGCATTGTGATGAAAAGGGCATGAAGCAATGTGATCCCAAGGTTCATGGAGGATTGTGATGACAATGGAAATAGAGTATTGTGATGACAAGCGCATAGAGCATTGTAATGACAAGGTCATGTAGCATTTTGCTGACAAAGGCATGGAGCAATGTGATGACAGGTGTCATGGAGAACTGTGATGACAACCATCACGCATCATTGTGAATACAGGGGTCATGGAGCATTGGGATGACAAGGAAATGGAGCATGGTAATGAGAAGGTCCTGGAGCATTGTGATAAGAAGACGATGGAGACTTGTGATGACAATTCTCATTGAGCTTTCTGATGAAAATGAAAATGGAACATTGTGATTACAGGGGTCTTGTCGCATTGTGATGACTAGGGCAAGGAGCATTGTGATGAGAAGGCCATGGAACATTCTGATGACATACGTCATGGAGTTTTTTGATGACAAGGGCAAGGAGCATTGTGATTACAGGGGTCTTGTAACATTGTGATGACAAGGACATGGAGCATTGAGATTACATGTGTCTTGGAGCATTGTGATGAAAAGGACATGGATCATTGTGATGAAAAAGGCATGGATCCTTGTTATGACAGGATTCAAGGAGCATACAGACAACAAGTGTCAGGAAGAATTTTGATGAAGAGTTTATTGAGCATTGTGATGACAAAAGTCATGGAACATTGTGATGGGAAAACCACTGATAATTGTGATGACGAGCGTCATGGGGCATTTTGATGAAAAGTGTTATGGAATGTTGTGATCACAAGGTTTGGAGCATTGTTATGACAGAGGTCATGGAGCATTTTGATTTCATTGTGATGACAATAGCATGAAGCATTATGATGATGGGCATGGTGCACTGTGATGACAGGGTTCATGGAACATTGAGATGAAAAGGGGCATAGAGCATTGTGATTACAGGGTTCTTGGAGCATTGTGATGAGAAGGGTCATGGAGCATTGTGATGACAAGGCCATGGAACATGGTGATGGTAGGTGTCATGGAGCATTGTTATGACTGGGGTAATGGAGCATTGTGATGGCAAGGGCACGGAGCAATGGGATGAGAAAGCCATGGAGCATTCTGATGACATGAGTCAGAGAGCTTTGTGAAGACAAGGGCATGGAGCAATGTGATGAGAGCGTTCATGAAGCAATGAGATAAAAATGACATGGAGCATTGTGATTACAAGGGCATGGAGCATTGTGATGACAAGTGCATGGAACATTGGTCTAATAAGTTGCATGGATTATTGCAATGACAGTTGGAATGGCGCATTGTGATGACGAGGGCACGGAGCATTGTGATGACCAGGTCATGCAGTATTGTGAAGAGAGGTGTCAGGGAGCATTGTGATGACATATGTAATCGCCCATTGTGATGACAATGGCATGGAGCATTGTGATGCCAAGTGTCATGGAGGATTCTGATGACAAAGGTAATGGAGCATTGTGATGACAATGGCTTGGAGCATTGTGATGACAAGTGTCAGGGTGCATTGTGCTGACAAGTGCATGGAGAATTGAGATGACAAGTGTCATGGATCATTCTGATGACAAGCTTGTGGAGTATTTTGATTACAATGGCATGGAGCATTGTGATGAAAACGGCATGGGGCATTGTGATGAAAAAGGCATGGAGCCTTTTCGTGACAGGGTTCAAGGAGCATTCTGATGACAAGTGTCAGGGAGCATTGTGATGACAAGTGTATTGAGAATTGTGATGACAAAGTTCATGGAGCATTGTGATGAAAAGGGCATGGAGTATTGTGATGACAGGCATCATGGAGCGTTGTGATGACAAGTGTTATGGAACATTGTGATCACAAGGGTTTGGAGCATTGTGATGAGAGAGGTCATGGATCATTTTGATTTCAAGGAGCATGGAGCATTGTGATGAAATGGGCATGAAGCAATGTGATCCCAATGTTCATGGAGGATTGTGATGACAATGGAAATGGAGTATTGTGATGACAAGCGCATAGAGCATTGTAATGATAAGGTAATGTAGCATTTTGCTGACAAAGGAATGGAGCATTGTGATGACAGGTGTCATGGAGCACTGTGATGAAAAGCGTCACAGAGCATTGTGAATACACGGGTCATGGAGCATTGGGATGACAAGGGCATGGATCATTGTGATGACAAGGGTCATGGAGCACTGGGCTGAAAATGTTCATGGAGTGTTGTGATGACAGGGGTCATGGAGCATTGTAGTGACTAGGGAATGGGGCATTGCGATGACAAGAGTCCCAGATCATTTTGTTGTCAGTTGTCATGGAGTGTTGTGATAACTGTGGTCATGGAGCATTGGGAAGATATTGGCCATGGAGCATTCTGATGTGTAGGCCGTGGAGCATTGGGCTGAAAATGTTCATGGACTATTGTGATGACACGGGTCATGGAGCATTGTGATGACAAGGGAATGGAGCATGGTGATGACAAGTTCCTGGAGCATTGTGAGGAGAAGACCATGGAGACTTGTGATGACAAGTCTCATGGAGCATTCTGATGTAAAGGGGGATGGAGCATTGTTATTACAGGGGTCTTGGAGCATTGTGATGACAAGGGCATGGAGCATTATGATGAGAAGGCCATGAAGCATTCTGATGACATGCATCATGGAGCTTTTTGATGACAAGTACATGCATCATTGTGATTACAGTGATCTTGGAGCATTGTGATGAAAAGGGCATGGATCACTGGGATGAAAAAGGCATGGATCCTTGTCATGACAGGGTTCAAGGAGCATACTGACGACAAGTGTCAGGGAGCATTGTGATGACAATTGTATTGAGCATTGTGATGACAAAGATCATGGAGCATTGTGAAGAGAAGACCATGGATAATTGTGATGATGAGCGTCATGGGGTGTTGTAATGATAAGGGTTTTGGAACATTGTGATCACAAGTGTTTGGAGCATTATGATGACAGAGGTCATGGAGAATATTGATTTCATTGTGATGACAATAGCCTGAAGCATTATGATGATGGGCATGGTGCATTGTGATGGCAGGGATCATGGAGAATTGAGATGAAAAGGGGCATGGAGCATTGTGATTACAAGGGTCGTGGAGCATTGTGATGACAAGGGCAAGGAGCATTGTGTTGAGAAAGCCATGGAACATTCTGATGACATGCGTCATGGAGCTTTGTGATGACAGGGGCATGGAGCATTGTGATTTCAGGGGTCTTGAGCATTGTGATGACAAGTGTCATGGAACCTTGTGATGACTAGGCCGTGGAACATTGTGATGGCAAGGGTCATGGTGCATTTTTATGACAGGGGTAATGGAGCATTTTGGTGAGAAGGGCATGGAACATTTGTCTGAAATGTTTCATGAATTATTGTGATGAGAGCTGGCATGGAGCATTGTGATGACAAGGGCACAGAACACTGTGATACATGGGTCATGCAGGATTGTAATGACAAGGGCATGGAGCATTGTGATGAGAAGGGCATCGAGCAATGTGATGAAAAGTGTCATGGAGATTTGTGATGACAAGTGCATGGAGCAATGTGATGAGAATGTTCATGGATCATTGTGATGACAATGACATGGAGCATTGTGATGCCAAGGGTCATGGAGATTTGTGATGACAAGTCATGGAGCATTTTGATGAAAAGGGCATGGTGCATTGTGATGAGAATGGCAGGGAACATTTTGAGGACCGTGTCATGCAGCAATTTGATGAAAAGTGTAATGGAACATTTTGATCGCATGGGTTATAGAACATTGTGATGTCAGGGGTCTTGGAGCTTTGGGATGAAAAGGGTCATGGAGCATTTTGTTGACAGGGGTCATGGAACATTGTGATTGTAAGGGGATGTAGCAGTTTGATGACAGGGTCATTGAACATTGTGATTACAGGGGTGAGGGAGTATTGTGATGACTAGTGATGGAACATTGTGATATCTCTGGTGAGAGAACATTTTGATGAGAAGTGCATGGAGCATTGTGATTACAAGGCTTATGGAGCATTGCAATGACAAGGTTTTGAACAGTTGTGATGAAATATGCGTGGCACATTGTGAAGAATATGGTCATGGAGCACTGTTCTGACAATGACATGGAGCATTGTAATGACAAAGGTCACAGAGAATTGTGATGAAATGTTTATGGATGATTGTGGTTAAAAAGGTCACAAAACCTTGTGGTGTCGCGGGCATGGACCATTGTGATGACAAACGTTATGAAGCATTGAGATGACTGGTGTCACGGAGCATTGTGATGACAGGGGTCATGGAGCATTGTGATAACATGTGTCACGGAGCATTGTGCTTACAAGCGCATGGAGCATTGTGATGACAAAGGTCATGGAGCATTGTGCTGAGAAAGGCATAGAGCATTGTGAGGACAACGGTCAAAGAGCATTGTGATGAAAAGTTCATGGAGCATTGTGGTTAAAAAGGTCACAGTGACTGTTGATGACGAGGGCATGGACCATTTTGATGACAATCGTCATGAAGCATTGTGATGACTGGAGTCACGGAGCATTGTGATGACAGCGGTCATGGAGCATTGTGATAACAAGGGCATGGAACATTGTGATGACAAGGGCATGGAACATTGGTCTAATAAGTTTCATGGATTATTGCGATGACTGTTGGAATGGCGCATTGTGATGACAAGGGCATGGAGCATTGTGATGACCAGGTCATGCAGTATTGTGAAGACAGGTGTCAGGGAGCATTGTGATGACATATGTAACGGTCCATTGTGATGACAAGGGCAAGGATCATTGTGATGACAAGGGTCATGGAGCACTGGGCTGAAAATGTTCATGGAGTGTTGTGATGACAGGGGTCATGGAGCAATGTGATGACTAGGGAATGGAGCATTGTGATGACAAGAGTCCCAGATCATTGTGTTGTCCGGTGTCATGGAGTGTTGTGATGACAGTGGTCATGGAGCATTGTGATGATACTGGCCATGGAGCATTGTGATGAGTAGGTCGTGGAGCATTGGGCTGAAAATATTCATGGTTTATTGAGATGACAGGGTTCATGGAGCATTGTGATGACAAGGGAATGGAGCATGGTGATGACAATTTCCTGGAGCATTGTGATGAGAAACCATGGAGAATTGTGATGACAAGTCTCATGGAGCATTCTGATGAAAAGGGACATGGAACATTGTGATTACAGGGGTCTTGGAGCATTGTGATGACTAGGGTATGGAGCATTGTAATGAGAAGAGCATGGAGCATTCTGATGACATGCATCATGGAGTTTTTTGATGACAAGGGCATGGAGCATTGTGATTACAGGGGTCTTGGAACATTGTGATGACAAGGGCATTGAGCATTGTGATGAAAAAGGCATGGAGCCTTGTCATGACAGGGTTCAAGGAGCATACAGACAACATGTGTCAGGGAGCATTTTGATGACATGTGCATTGAGCATTGTGATGACTAAAGTCATGTAGCATTGTGATGAGAAGACCATTGATAATTGTGATGACGAGTGTCACGTGTCATTGTGATGACAAGTGTTATGGAATATTGTGATCACAAGGGTGTTGAACATTGTTATGACAGATGTCATGGAGCATTTTGATTTCATTGTGATGACAATACCATTAAGCATTATGATGATGGGCATGGTCCACTGTGATGATAGTGTTCATGGATCATTGAGATGAAAAGTGGCATAGAGCATTGTGATAACAGGGTTCTTGGAGCATTGTGATGAGAAGGGTCATGGAGCTTTGTGATGACAAGGCCATGGAACATCGTGATGGCAGGGGTCATGGAGCATTGTTATGACTGGGGTAATGGAGCATTGTGATGGCAAGGTCATGGAGCACTGTGATGACAAAAGTCATGGAGCAATCTGATGGCAAGGGCGTTGTGCATTGTGATGTGAAGGGCAGGGAGCATTCTGATGACAGGGTCATGGAGCAATTTGATGAAAAGTGTCATGGAACATTTTGATGACAGGTGTTATGGAACATTGTGATGTCAGGGGTCATCGAACATTGTGATGATAAGTGCATGTAGCATTGTGATGACAGGAGTCATGGAATATTGTGATGACAGGGGTGAGGGTGTATTTTGACAAATACAGATGTAGCATTGAGATATCAGTGGTGAGAGAGCATTTTGTTGAGAAGTGCATGGAGCATTGTGATGACAAATTTTAAGGAGCATTGTGATGACAAGATAGTGGAGCACTGTGATGACAACCGCATGGTCCATTGTGATGACATGTATCATGGAGCATTGTGCTGACAGGCGAATGGAGCATTGTGATGACAACGGTCAAAGAGCATTGTGATGGAAAGTTCATGGAGAATTGTGGTTAAAATGGTCACAGAGACTGTTGATGACGAGGTCATGGACCATTGTGATGACAAAGGTCATGAAGCATTGTGATGACTGGAGTCACGGAGCATTGTCATGACAGGAGTCATGGAGCATTGAGATAACAAGGGCATGGAATTTTGGTCTAATAAGATTCATGAATTATTGCGATGACTTTTGGAATGGCGCATTGTGATGACAAGGGCATGGAGCATTGTGATGACCAGGTCATGCAGTATTGTGAATACAGATGTCAGGGAGCATTGTGATGACATATGTAATGGCCCATTGTGATGACAATGGCATGGAGCATTGTGATGCCAAGTGTCATGGAGGATTCTGATGACAAAGGTAATGGAGAGTTGTGATGACAATGGCTTGGAGCATTGTGATGACAAGGGTCAGGGAGCATTGTGCTGACAAGTGCATGGAGAAATGTGATGACAAGGGTCATGGAGCATTCTGATGACAAGCTTGTGGAGTATTTTGATGACAATGGCACGGAGCATTGTGATGAAAATGGCATGGGGCATTGTGATGAAAAAGGCATGGAGCCTTTTCGTGACAGGGTTCAAGGAGCATTCTGATGACAAGTGTCAGGGAGCATTGTGATGACAAGTGTATTGAGCATTGTGATGACAAAAGTCATGGAGCATTGGGATGAAAAGTGCATGGAGTATTGTGATGACAGGCATCATGGAGCATTGTGATGAAAAGTGTTATGGAACATTGTGATCACAAGGGTTTGGAGCATTGTGATGACAGAGGTCATGGATCATTTTGATTTCAAGGAGCATGGAGCATTGTGATGACAATGTTATGAAGCAATGTGATCCCAATGTTCATGGAGGATTGTGATAACAATGGAAATTGAGTATTGTAATGACAAGCACATAGAGCATTGTAATGATACGGTCATGTAGCATTTTGCTGACAAAGGCATGGAGCATTGTGATGACAGGTGTCATGGAGCACTGTGATGACAAGCGTCACGGAGCATTGTGAAAACAGGGGTCATGGAGCATTGGGATAACAAGGGCATGGATCATTGTGATGACAAGTGTCATGGAGCACTGGGCTGTAAATGTTCATGGAGTGTTGTGATGACAGTGGTCATGGAGTATTGTGAAGATATTGGCCATGGAGCATTCTGATGAGTAGGTCGTGGAGCATTGGGCTGAAATTGTTCATGGATTATTGTGATGACAGGGGTCATGGAGCATATTGATGACAAGGGAATGGAGCATGGTGATGACAAGGTCCTGGAGCATTGTGATGAGAAGACCATGGAGAGTTGTGAATACAAGTCTCATGGAGAATTCTGATGAAAAGGGGGCATGGAGCATTGTGATTACAGGGGTCTTGGAGCACTGTGATGACTAGAGCATGGAGCATTGTGATGAGATGCCATGGAGCATTCTGATGACATGCGTCCTGGAGTTTTTTGATGACAAGGGCATGGGGCATTGTGATTACAGGTTTCTTGGAACATTGTGATGACAAGGGCATGGAGCATTGAGAAGAGAAGACCAAGGAGCATTCTGATGGCATATATCATTGAGTTTTCTGATGACAAGTGCATGGAGCATTGAGATTACATGGTTCATGGAACATTGTGAAGAAAAGGACATCGATCATTTTGATGAAAAAGGCATGGAGCCTTGTCATGACAGGATTCAAGGAGCATACAGACAAGAAGTGTCAGGGAGCATTTTGATGACAAGTGTATTGAGCATTGTGATGACAAAGGTCATGGAGCACTGTGATGAGAAGACCATTGATAATTCTGATGACGAGCGTCATGGGGCATTGTGATGACAAGTGTTATGGAATACTGTGATCACAAGGGTTTGGAGCATTGTTATGACAGAGGTCATGGAGCATTTTGATTTCATTGTGATGACAATAGCATGAATCATTATGATGATGGGCATGGTGCATTGTGATGACAGGGTTCATGGATCATTGAGATGAAAAGTGGCATAGAGCATTGTGATTACAAGGTTCTTGGAGCATTGTGATGAGAAGGGTCATGGAGCTTTGTGATGACAAGGCCATGGAACATCGTGATGGCAGGTGTCATGGAGCATTGTTATGACTGGGGTAATGGAGCATTGTGATGGCAAGGGCATGGATCATTGGTCTAATATGTTTCATAGATTATTGCGATGACTGTTGGAATAGTGCATTGTGATGACTAGGGCATGGAGCATTGTGATGACCAGGTCATGCAGTATTGTGAAGAGAGGTGTCAGGGAGCATTGTGATGAAATATGTAATGGCCCATTGTGATGACAATGGCATGGAGCATTGTGAGGCCTAGTGTCATGGAGGATTCTGATGACAAAGGTAATGGAGCACTGTGATGACAATGGCTTGGAGCATTGTGATGACAAGGGACAGGGAGCATTGTGCTGAAAAGTGCAGGGGAATTGTGATGACAAGGGTCATGGAGCATTCTCATGAGAAGCTTGTGGAGTATTTTGATGACAATGGCATGGAGCATAGTGATGAAAAGGGCATGGTGTATTTTGATGACACGCATCATGGAGCATTTTGATGGCAAGTGTTATGGAACACTGTGATCACAAGGGTTTGGAGCATTGTGATGAGAGAGGTCATGGATCATTTTGATTTCAAGGAGCATGTAGCATTGTAATGACAAGGGCATGAAGCAATGTGATCCCAATGTTCATGGAGGATTGTGATGACAATGGAAATGGAGTATTGTGATGACAAGCACATAGAGCATTGTAATGACAAGGTCATGTAGCATTTTGCGGACAATGGCATGGAACATTGTGATGACATGTGTCATGGAGCACTGTGATGACAAGCGTCACGGAGCTTTGTGAATATAGGGGTCATGGACCATT
Organism: Mesoplodon mirus; assembly: GCF_964341445.2. Classification (NCBI taxonomy): domain Eukaryota; kingdom Metazoa; phylum Chordata; class Mammalia; order Artiodactyla; family Ziphiidae; genus Mesoplodon; species Mesoplodon mirus. The sequence continues at coordinate 62,119 of NW_028294575.1, forward strand.
GGGATGACAAGGGCATGGAATATTGTGATAACAAGGGTCATGGAGCCCTGGGCTGAAAATGTTCATGGAGTGTTGTGATGACACGGGTCATGCAGCATTGTGATGACTAGGGAATGGAGAATTGTGATGACAAGTGTCAAGGATCATTGTGTTGTCAGGTGTCATGGAGTGTTGTGATGACAGTGGTCATGGAGCATTATGATGACAAGGGAATGGAGCATGGTGATGACAAGGTCCTGGAGCATTGTGATGAAAAGACCATGGAGACATTTGATGACAAATCTCAGGGAGCATTGTGATTAAAAGGGGCATGGAGCATTGTGATTACAGGGTTCTTGGAGCAATGTGATGACTAGGGCATGGAGCAATGTGATGAGAAGGCCATGGAGCATTCTGATGACATGCGTCATGGAGTTTTGTGATATCAAGGGCATGGAGCATTGTGATGACAAGGGCATGGAACATTGGTCTAATAAGTTTCATGGATTATTGTGATGACAGTTGGAATTTCGCATTGTGATGACAAGGACATGTAGCATTTTGATGACCAGGTCATGCAGTATTGTGAAGACAGGTGTCAGGGAGCATTGTGATGACATATGTAATGGCCCATTGTGATGACAGTGGCATGGAGCATTGTGATGCCAAGTGTATTGAGAATTGTGATGACAAAGGTCATGGAGCATTGTGATGAAAAGGGCATGGAGTATTGTGATGACAGGCATCATGGAGCGTTGTGATGACAAGTGTTATGGAACATTGTGATCACAAGTGTTTGAAGCATTGTGATGACAGAGGTCATGGATCATTTTGATTTCAAGGTGAATGGAGCATTGTGATGACAAGGGCATGAAGCAAAGTGATTCCAAGGTTCATGGAGGATTGTGATGACAATGGTAATGGAGAATTGTGATGACAAGCGCATAGAGCATTGTAATGAAAAGGTCATGTAGCATTGTGCTGACAAATGCATGGAGTATTGTGATGACAGGTGTCATGGAGCACTGTGATGACAAGCATCACGGAGCATTGTGAATACAGGGGTCATGGAGCATTGGGATGACAAGGGCATGGATCATTGTGATGACAAGGGTCATGGAGAATTGGGCTGAAAATGTTCATGGAGTATTGTGATGACAGGGGTCATGGAGCATTGTGATTAAAGGGGTCTTGGAGCATTGTGATGATATTGGTCTTGGAGCATTGTGATGAGAAGGTCATGGAGCATTGGGCTGAAAATGTTCATGGACTATTGTGATGACAGGTGTCATGGAGGATTCTGATGACAAGGGAATGGAGCATGGTGATGACAAGGTCCTGGAGCATTGTGATGAGAAGACCATGGAGACTTGTGATGACAATTCTCATGGAGCATTCTGATGAAAAGGGGCATGGAGCATTGTGATTACAGGGATCTTGGAGCATTGTGATGACAAGGGCATGGAGCACTGTGAGGAGAAGGCCATGAAACATTCTGATGACATGCGTCATGGAGCTTTGTGATGACAAGGGCATGGAGCATTGTGATTAGAGTGATCTTGGAGCATTGTGATGACAAGGGTCATGGAGCCTTGTGATGGCAAGGCCGTGGAACATTGTGATGGCAGGGGTCATGGAGCATTGTTATGACAGAGTTAATGGAGCACTGTGATGAGAAGGGCATTGAGCATTGGTCTGAAATATTTCATGGATTACTGTGATGAGAGTGGGCATGGAGAATTGTGATGACAAGGGCACCGTACACGGTGATACATGGGTCGTGGTGGATTGTAATGACAAGGGCATGGAGCATTTTGATGAGAAGGGCGTCGAGCATTGTGATGACAAGTGTCATGGTGATGTGTGATGACAAGAGCATGGAGCAATGTGATGAGAGGGTTCATTGAGCACTGTGATGACAATGACATGGAGCATTGTGATGCTAAGTGTCATGGAGCTTTGTGATGACAAAAGTCATGGAGCATTTTGATGACAAGGGTGTGGTGCATTGTGATGAGAAGGGCAGGGAGCTTTTTGATGACAGGTTCATGCAGTAATTTGATGAAAAGTGTAATGGAACATTTTGATGACAGTGGTTATAGAACATTGTGATGCCAGGGGTCATGGAGCTTTAGGATGAAAAGGGTAATGGAGCATTTTGATGACAGGGGTTATGGAACATTGTGATGTCAGGGGTCATGGAACATTGTGCTGATAAGGGGATGTAGCATTGTGAATGACAGGGGTCATGGAACATTGTGATAACAGTGGTGAGGGAGGATTGTGATGACTAGTGATGGAACATTGTGATATCTCATGTGAGAGAGCATTTGGATGAGAAGTGCATGGAGCAATGTGATTACAATGTTTATGGAGCATAGCGATGAAAAGGTTGTGGATCATTGTGATGAAAAGCGCATGGCACATTGTGATGACAATGGTCATGGAGCATTGTGATGACAAGGGTCACGGAGCATTGTGATGAAAAGTTCATGGAGCATTGTGGTTACAAATGTCACAGAGCCTTGTGATGACGGGAGCATGGACCGTTGTGATGACAAACGTTATGAAGCATTGTGATGACTGGAGTCACGGAGTATTGTGATGACAGGGTTCATGGAGCATTGTGATGACAAGGGCATGGAGCATTGTGATGACAGGGGCATGGAGCATTGGTCTGACAAGTTTCATAGATTATTGTGATGACAGTGGATATGGTGCACTGTGATGACAAGGCCATGGAGCATTGTGATGACAAGGGCATGGAATATTGTGAAGGCAGGTGTCAGGGAGCATTGTTATGACATATGTAATGGTCCATTGCGATGACAATGGCATGGAGCCTTGTGATGCCAAATGTAATGGAGGATTGTGATGACAAATATAATGAAGCATTGTGATGACTAGTGCTTGGAGCATTATGATGACAAGGGCCATTGAGAATTTTCATGACAATGTCGTGAAGCTTTGTGATGACAAAGTCCTGGAGCATTGTGATGAGAAATACATGGAGCCTTGTGATGACAGGTCTCATGGAGCATACTGATGAAAAGGGGCATGGAGCATTCTGATTACAGGGGTCTTGGAACATTGTGATAACAAGGGCATGGAGCATTGTGATGACAAGGGCATGGAGTATTGTGATGACAGGCATCATGGAGCGTTATGATGACAAGTGTTATGGATCATTGTGATCACAAGGGTTTTCAGAATTGCGATGACAGAGGTCATGGATCATTTTGATTTCAAGGAGCATGGAGCATTGTGATGACTAGGGCATGAAGCATTGTGATCCCAAGGTTCTTGGAGGATTGTGATGACAATGGTAATGGAGTATTGTGATGAAAAGCGCATAGAGCATTTTAATGACAAGGTCCTGTAGCATTTTACTGACAAAGGCATGGAGCATTGTGATGACAGGTGTCATGGAGCACTGTGATGACAAGCGTCACAGAGCACTGTGAATACAAGGGTCATGGAGCATTGGGATGACAAGTGCATGGATCATTGTGATGACAATTGTCATCGAGCATTGGGCTGAAAACGTTCATGGAGTATTGTGATGACAGGGGTCATGGAGCATTGTGATTACAGGGGTCTTGGAGCATTGTGATGACAAGAGTCCCGGATCATTGTGTTGTCAGGTGTCATGGAGTGTTGTGATGACAGTTGTCATGGAGCATTGTGATGATATTGGTCATGGAGCATTGTGATGAGAAGATCATGTAGCATATTGCTGAAAATATTCATGGAGTATTGTGATGACATGGGTCATGGAGCATTCTGATGACAAGGGAATGGAGCATGGTGATGAGAATGTCCTGGAGCATTGTGATGAGATGACCATGGAGACTTGTGATGACAAGTCTCATGGAGCATTCTGATGAAAAGGAGCATGGAACATTTTGTTTACAGGGGTCTTGGAGCATTGTGATGACAAGGGCATGGAGCATTTTGAGGAGAAGGCCATGGAACATTCTGATGGCATGTGTCATGGAGTTTTGTGATGACAAGGGAATGTAGCTTTGTGATTACAGGGGTCTTGGAGCATTGTGATGACAAGGGTCATGAAGCCTTGTGATGACAAGGCTGTGGAACATTGTGATGGCAGGTATCATGGAGCATTGTTATGACAGAGGTAATGGATCATTGTGATGAGAAGGGCATTGAGCATTGGTCTGAAATGTTTCATAGATTATTGTGATGAGAGTGGACATGGAGCATTGTGATGAGAAGGGCACGGTACACTGTGATACATGGTTCATGGGGGATTGTAATGACAAGGGCATGGAGCATTGTGATGAGAAGGGCTTCGAGCATTGTGATGACAAGTGTCATGGATCTTTGTGATGACAAGGGCATGGAGCAATGTGATGAGAGGGTTCATGGAGCATTGTGATGACAATGTAATTGATCATTGTGATGACAAGAGTCACGGAGCTTTGTGATGACAAATGTCATGGAGCATTTTGATGACAAGTGTGTGGTGAATTGTGTTGAGAAGGGCAGGGAGCATTTTGATGACATGGTCATGCAGTAATTTGATTAAAATTGTAATGGAACATTTTGATGACACGGGTTATAGAACATTGTGATGCCAGGGGTCATGGAGCTTTGCGATGAAATGGGTGATGGAGCATTTTGATGACAGGGGTTATGGAACATTGTGATGTCATGGGTCATGGAACATTGTGCTGATAAGGGGTTGTAGCATTTTGATGACAGGGGTCATGGAACATTTTGATAACCGGGGTGAGGGAGGATTGTGATGACTAGTGATGGAACATTGTGATATCTCATGTGAGAGAGCATTTGGATGAGAAGTGCATGGAGCATTGTGATTACAAGGTTTATGGAGCATAGCGATGACAAGTTTGTGGATCATTGTGATGAAAAGCGCGTGGCACATTGTGATGACAAGGGTCATGGAGCATTGTTCTGACAAAGACATGGAGCATTGTGATGACAAGGTTCACGGAGCATTGTGATGAAATGTTCATGGAGCATTGTGGTTACAAATGTCACAGAGCCTTGTGTTGAGGCGGGCATGGACCGTTGTGATGACAAACGTTATGAAGCATTGTGATGACTGGACTCACGGAGCATTGTGATGACAGAAGTCATGGAGCATTGTGATGACAAGCGCATGGAGCATTGCTCTAATAAGTTTCAGGGATTATTGTGATGACAGTGGGAATGGAGCATTGTGATGACAAGGGCATGGAGCATTGTGATGACCAGGTCATGCAGTATTGTGAAGAGAGGTGTCAGGGAGCATTGTGATGACATATGTAATGGCCCATTGTGATGACAATGGCATGGAGCATTGTGACGCCAAGTGTCATGGAGGATTCTGATGACAAAGGTAATGGAGCATTGTGATGACAATGGCATGGAGCATTGTGACGCCAAGTGTCATGGAGGATTCTGATGACAAAGGTAATGGAGCATTGTGATGACAATGGCTTGGAGCATTGTGATGACATGGGTCAGGGAGCATTGGGCTGACAAGTGCATGGAGAATTGTGATGACAAGGGTCATGGAGCATTCTGATGACAAGCTTGTGGAGTATTTTGATGACAATGGCATGGAGCATTGTGATGAAAATTGCATGGGGCTTTGTGATGAAAAAGACTTGGAGCCTTTTCGTGACAGTGTTCAAGGAGCATTCTGATGACAAGTGTCAGGGAGCATTGTGATGACAAGTGTATTGAGAATTGTGATGACTAATGTCATGGAGCATTGTGATGAAAAGGGCATGGAGTATTGTGATGACAGGCATCATGTAGCGTTGTGATGACAAGTGTTATGGAACATTGTGATCACAAGTGTTTGAAGCATTGTGATGACAGAGGTCATGGATCATTTTGATTTCAAGGAGCATGGAGCATTGTGATGACAAGGGCATGAAGCAAAGTGATCCCAAGGGTCATGGAGGATTGTGATGACAATGGTAATGGAGTATTGTGATGACAAGCACATAGAGCATTGTAATGACAAGGTCATGTAGCATTTTGCTGACAAAGGCATGGAGCATTGTGATGACAGGTGTCATGGAGCACTGTGATGACAAGCGTCAAGGAGCCTTGTGAATACAGGGGTCATGGAGCATTGGGATGACAAGGGCATGGATCATTGTGATGACAAGGGTCATGGAGCATTGGGCTGAAAATGTTCATGGAGTATTGTGATGACAGGGGTCATGGAGCACTGTGATTACAGGGGTCTTGGAGTATTGTGATGATATTGGTCATGGAGCTTTGTGATGAGAAGTTCATGGAGCATTGGGCTGAAAATGTTCATGGAGTATTGTGATGACAGGGGTCATGGAGGATTGTGATGACAAGGGAATGGAGCGTGGTGATGACAAGGTCCTGGGGCATTGTGATGAGAAGACCATGGAGACTTGTGATGACTATTCTCATGGAGCATTCTGACGAAAAGGGGCATGGAGCATTGTGATTACAGGGGTCTTGGAGCATTGTGATGACAAGGGCATGGAGCACTGTGAGGAGAAGGCCATGAAACATTCTGATGACATGCATCATGGAGCTTTGTGATGACAAGGGCATGGAGCATTGTGATTAGAGTGATCTTGGAGCATTGTGATGACAAGGGTCATGGAGCCTTGTGATGGCAAGGCCGTGGAACATTGTGATGGCAGGGGTCATGAGCATTGTTATGAGAGGTAATGGAGCATTGTGATGAGAAGGGCATTGAGCATTGCTCTGAAATGTTTCATGGATTACTGTGATGAGAGTGGGCATGGAGAATTGTGATGACAAGGGTTCTGTACACGGTGATACATGGGTCATGGGGGATTGTAATGACAAAGGCATGGAGCATTGTGATGAGAAGGGCATTGAGCATTGTGATGACAAGGGTCATGGAGATGTGTGATGACAAGGGCATGGAGCAATGTGATGAGAGGGTAATGGAACATTGTGATGACAATGACATGGAGCATTGTGTTGCCTAACTTCATGGTGATTTGTGATGACAAAGGTCATGGAGCATTTTGATGACAAGGGTGTCGTGCATTGTGATGAGAAGGGCAGGGAGCATTTTGATGACAGGTTCATGAAGTAATTTGATGAAAAGTGTAATGGAACATTTTGATGAAAGGGGTTATAGAACATTGTGATGCCAGGGGTCATGGAGCTTTAGGATGAAAAGGGTGATGGAGTATTTTGAAGACAGGGGTTATGGAACAGTGTGATGTCAGGGGTCATGGAACATTGTGCTGATAAGGGGATGTAGCATTGTGAATGACAGGGGTCATGGAACATTGTGATAACAGTGGTGAGGGAGGATTGTGATGACTAGTGATGGAACATTGTGATATCTCATGTGAGAGAGCATTTGGATGAGAAGTGCATGGAGCATTGTGATTACAAGGTTTATGGAGCATAGCGATGACAAGGTTGTGGATCACTGTGATGAAAAGTGCATGGCACACTGTGATGACAAGGGTCAGGAGCATTGTTCTGACAAAGACATGGAGCATTGTGATGACAAGGTTCACGGAGCATTGTGATGAAAAGTTCATGGAGCATTGTGGTTACAAAAGTCATAGAGCATTGTGATGATGCGGGCATGGACCGTTGTGATGACAAACGTTATGAAGCATTGTGATGACTGGAGTCACGGAGTATTGTGATGACAGTGTTCATGGAGCATTGTGATGACAGGGGCATGGAGCATTTGTCTGACAAGTTTCATAGATTATTGTGATGACAGTGGATATGGTGCACTGTGATGACAAGGCCATGGAGCATTGTGATGACAAAGGCATGGAGTATTGTGAAGACAGGTGTCAGGGAGCATTGTGATGACATATGTCATGGTCCATTGCGATGACAATGGCATGGAGCATTGTGATGCCAAAAGTATTGGAGGATTTTGATGACAAATATAATGGAGCATTGTGATGACTAGGGCTTGGAGCATTATGATGACAAGGGCCATTGAGAATTTTCATGACAATGTCGTGAAGCATTGTCATGACAAAGTCCTGGAGCATTGTGATGAGAAAACCATGGAGCCTTGTGATGACAGGTCTCATGGAGCATACTGATGAAAAGGGGCATGGAGCATTCTGATTACAGGGGTCTTGGAACATTGTGATAACAAGGGCATGGAGCATTGTAATGACAAGGGCATGGAGTATTGTGATGACAGGCATCATGGAGCGTTATGATGACAATTGTTATGGATCATTGTGATCACAAGGGTTTGGAGAATTGCGATGACAGAGGTCATGGATCATTTTGATTTCAAGGAGCATGGAGCATTGTGATGACTAGGGCATGAAGCATTGTGATCCCAAGGTTCTTGGAGGATTGTGATGACAATGGTAATGGAGTATTGTGATGAAAAGTGCATAGAGCATTTTAATGACAAGGTCCTGTAGCATTTGACTGACAAAGGCATGGAGCATTGTGATGACAGGTGTCATGGAGCACTGTGATGACAAGCGTCACAGAGCACTGTGAATACAAGGGTCATGGAACATTGGGATGACAAGTGCATGGATCATTGTGATGACAATTGTCATGGAGCATTGGGCTGAAAACGTTCATGGAGTAATGTGATGACAGGGGTCATGGAGCATTGTGATTACAGGGGTCTTGGAGCATTGTGATGACAAGAGTCCCGGATCATTGTGTTGTCAGGTGTCATGGAGTGTTGTGATGACAGTGGTCATGGAGCATTGTGATGATATTGGTCATGGAGCATTGTGATGAGAAGATCATGTAGCATATTGCCGAAAATATTCATGGAGTATTGTGATGACATGGGTCATGGAGCATTCTGATGACAAGGGAATGGAGCATGGTGATGAGAATGTCCTGGAGCATTGTGATGAGATGACCATGGAGACTTGTGATGACAAGTCTCATGGAGCATTCTGAGGAAAAGGGGCATGGAGCATGGTGATTACAGGGGTCTTGGAGCATTGTGATGACGAGGGCATGGAGCATTTTGAGGAGAAGGCCATGGAACATTCTGATGGCATGCGTCATGGATCTTTGTGATGACAAGGACATGTAGCTTTGTGATTACAGGGGTCTTGGGGCATTGTGATGACAAGGGTCATAGAGCCTTGTGATGACAAGGCTGTGGAACATTGTGATGGCAGGTATCATGCAGCATTGTTATGACAGAGGTAATGGATCATTATGATGAGAAGGGCATTGAGCATTGGTCTGAAATGTTTCATGGATTATTGTGATGAGAGTGGAGATGGAGCATTGTGATGAGAAGGGCACGGTACACTGTGATACATGGGTCATGGGGGATTGTAATGACAAGGGCATGGAGCATTGTGATGAGAAGGGCATCGAGCATTGTGATGACAAGTGTCATGGATCTTTGTGATGACAAGGGCATGGAGCAATGTGATGAGAGGGTTCATGGAGCATTGTGGTGACAATGTCATGGAGCATTGTGATGCCAAGTGTCATGGAGCTTTGTGATGACAAAGGTCATGGAGCATTTTGATCACAAGTGTGTGGTGCATTGTGTTGAGAAGGGCAGGGAGCATTTTGAGGACATGGTCATGCAGCAATTTGATGAAAATTGCAATGGAACCTTTTGATGACAGGGGTTATAGAACATTGTGATGCCAGGGGTCATGGAGCTTTGCGATGAAAAGGGTGATGGAGCATTTTGATGAGAGGGGTTATGGAACATTGTGATGTCAGGGGTCATAGAACATTGTGCTGATAAGGGGATGTAGCATTGTGATGACAGGGGTCATGGAACATTGTGATAACCGGGGTGAGGGAGGATTGTGATGACTAGTGATGGAACGTTGTGATATCTCATATGAGAGAGCATTTGGATGAGAAGTGCATGGAGCATTGTGATTACAAGGTTTATGGAGCATAGCGATGACAAGGTTGTGGATCATTGTGATGAAAATGGCATGGCACATTGTGATGACAAGGGTCATGGAGCATTGTTCTGACAAAGACATGGAGCATTGTGATGACAAGGTTCACGGAGCATTGTGATGAAATGTTCATGGAGCATTGTGGTTACAAATGTCACAGAGCCTTGTGTTGAGGCGGGCATGGACCGTTCTGATGACAAACGTTATGAAGCAGTGTGATGAATGGAGTCACGGAGCATTGTGATGACAGGGGTCATGGAGCATTGTGATGACAAGCGCATGGAGCATTGCTCTAATAAGTTTCAGGGATTATTGTGATGACAGTGGGAATGGAGCATTCTGATGACAAGGGCATGGAGCATTGTGATGACCAGGTCATGCATTATTGTGAAGAGAGGTGTCAGGGAGCATTGTGATGACATATGTAATGGCCCATTGTGATGACAATGGCATGGAGCATTGTGATGCCAATTGTCATGGAGGATTCTGATGACAAAGGTAATGGAGCATTGTGATGGCAATGGCTTGGAGCATTGTGATGACAAGGGTCAGGGAGCATTGTGCTGAGAAGTGCATGGAGAATTGTGATGACAAGTGTCATGGAGCATTCTGATGACAAGCATGTGGAGTATTTTGATGACAATGGCATGGAGCATTGTGATGAAAATTGCATGGGGCTTTGTGATGAAAAAGACATGGAGCCTTTTCGTGACAGGGTTCCAGGAGCATTCTGATGACAAGTGTCAGGGAGCATTGTGATGACAAGTGTATTGAGAATAGTGATGACAAAGGTCATGGAGCATTGTGATGACAAGGGCATGAAGCAAAGTGATCCCAAGTTTCAAGGAGGATTGTGATGACAATGGTAATGGAGTATTGTGATGAGAAGCGCATAGAGCATTGTAATGACAAGGTCATGTAGCATTTTGCTGACAAAGGCATGGAGTATTGTGATGACAGGTGTCATGGAGCACTGTGATGACAAGCGTCACGGAGCCTTGTGA